>NW_006431909.1:571839-635837 GCF_000325575.1 Pteropus alecto | reverse complement strand
CTCTTTTTTTGGTAGGCAGCTCTTCTTTCTCTTCCTCTTCATCTTCCTCTTCCCCTCTGCCTCCGCCTCCTCCTCTCTCTCTCTCTCTCTCCACACACACACACACACACACACACACACACACACACACACACACACGTTTCTACATGTTTGTTTTTGTGTCTTTCTGTCTCTGTTCTCATCTCTATCTCCTTCTCCCACCATACTCTCTCACACACACCAGGAGCTCAATAAATATTTGCTCTCAGCCATCCTTTGACTACGCTCCTTTCTTTTATTTATTTCTCCATCTCTGAGTCTTCCTGATTGTCACATCTTTGAATTTTATAACCATATGCTGGTTGACCTGCCCCCCGCAACCCAGTGTGCTCATACATGCTCACATAGGATAAGCTTCTTCTGCCTGCTTATCTCCCGCAGGAATTGGAACTGCTTGTTTCCTCCCTGCCCCCCACACCCCAAGGCCTGATCTCCTCACGGAACAAGATGAGGCATCTGATCCAGGCCTCCACAGCTCCATCCTAACGTTCTCTCTAGTCTTTTTTCTTCCTTCCCATCACTGATTCCTTGCCCTCCTCCCACATTCCCTGTCCCAACTGGCACCTCCTGGGGAATGGGCTGGATGAGGAGCTGGAGGTTCTGTCATAGGGGCCCTCACCAGATGGTATCCTTCAGGGCCAGGCTGTAGAGCTGTCAGTTGCTGAGACCTTTAATTAGCACAAACCTTCCATCCTCCATTTGGCTGTTTTCCTTCTGTGGATGCTCCTGGGACCCCAGGCTCTCCATCTTTCCATGCCTGTGGCCCCAGAGAGCCAGGAAGGGGAAGTGATAATCAGGTGTCTGGAAAAACAGCCTTACTACCTGACTTCTTCTCCAAGCCCCAAGAGTGCTGGCCCCAAGCTCATCCTATTTCAAAATCCAGGCACTGGATCCCCAAAACAGAAGCCAGGAGTTCAGGCTCCCAGACCTAGAGGCTTGGACCCCCAGCACCCACCCCTCTAAAACTCAAGTCCAGGCCCACTGGCCCTTCTCTCCACGTTCAGGCCTCTATCTCTCCCCACCCCCTACACACACAGGATTTAGGGCAGATGTTCACTGTCTGTTGATTTTCAAATCCTCCTGGGCCTGTGCAGGGGTGGAAGAGAGATTGGTGCTTAAATCCACTGACTCTAAGACTTAAGTCCAGATTTTTTGACCACTGTCATCCTCTTCCAAATGCCCTCTGCTGTAGGCAGAGCACCAAGTGGAGTCCCCAGATCCTCAGAAACTCGGAGTGTTTCAGTTAACAGAGGTCTGAGCCCCTAGTCTTAGAATCTTTGAAGTCCAAGCCCCTGCCACTTAGGGACACAAGACTCTGAACTCAGAAACAAGGGGAAACCTGAGTGTGGACCCCCCAGTCCCTACAGGCTCAAGAATGTCAGACCCAGGGTCCCAGGTCCACGGTCGCCCCTCAGTTGGCTGGGGGTCCCGCCCACCTGCCCGACCAGCTGCGCAGCGCGCCCCCGAACCTGCAGCGTGGGAACGCCCCAGATGGGCGGCATGCAGCCATCAGGACAAGCTGCGCGGTTCCCAGCCTCCCAGCCTGCCCCTGCCCGGGCACCCGCGGCCTCTCAGCCGTCGCCAGGCAACCACAGCCCAATGGGGTGAGGGGCTGAGCCCAGACTGCAGGGTCTTGGGAAAGGAGGGGCTGGGGGCCTGGATTCCTGGATCTTAGGACGTACTATGGTTTGCAGCGGTAACAAGGCAGGCAAAGGGATATTTTGAGGAGAGGTTTTGAGGCGAGGAAAGCAGAATCTCCTCTCTTCTCAGGGGTCCTAGCTGCCTCCCAGGAACTCCAGTGCCCTCTTTCTGACCCGCAGGCTCAGGGGAGCCCCGAGCCCCGCCTCCCCAGGGCGCGGAAACTAGCGAGGCCCCAGGGATCCCCATTTATAGCTCCGTTTCCACTAAGCGCGGTCCCTCCAGCACCTGGGCTGAGCAAGTTTCTTCCACTACCTCCCCGTCCTTCTCCACACCCCTGTACGCCCCCAGCCACGACAGGATGCTGGTGTCCAACTTAGCCGGATCCCCTCCTTCGATCCAGGTGTTCAGGCTCCCAGATCCCAACTGAGCTGGGACGCCCACTCTCGGGGAGAACCCCACCCGGAGTGCCCCCATTCCAGGGCGTCTCGGCTGCGGGAGTTTATCAATGGGAACAGAACGGGTCCCCCCAGGGGGCGGGGCGCGCAGGGGCGGGGCGAATGGGATCAAACCCTCCCGGGTCTCAAAGAGATGCTGCGCGCGGAACTTACTGGCGTTTCAGAATGTTGGAGCCTGCGACTGAACCGACTTGAGAAACTCCAGGCCAGAGACAAGGGAGCCCCTAACCTTGGGTGAAGAGTCGGGCAAGAAGGGAGCTCCAGGCTAGAGTGGTGGGAGGTTTGCAACAGCAAGTCTGCTGGATCTTAGGACACACACACTCAGGATGCTGGCCCCCGTCCTCCTCGTCTTCTTCTGCCTCAGAGCGCGTGCAGGTACCGCGAGGGGAGGGGGCGGCGGTAAATATGGGGAGGGGGAATTGTTTGCCAGTTGCCACTTTACTGGGGTAAATGGGACCGAGGGCTCAGACTCCTGGGTCTGAGGGAGAAGTCTTGGAGCCTGGGCTTCTGGGTCTGAGAAATGGGGGCGTTGAGAACTAGACTCCCCAGTCCTGAATGAGGGAGCTCTTGAATGTCCTAAGCTCAGTTCTGCTCCCTCCTCTCATTCTCCTAGGCCTGTCTCCTCACTTCCTGCAACAGCCCGCTGACCTGGTGGTACTACTAGGGGATGAGGCCCGGCTGTCTTGTGCCCTGGGTGCATACTCAGGGTTGGTTCAGTGGACTAAGGATGGGCTGGCTCTAGGGGGTGAAAGGGACCTGCCAGGTGAGGCTGTTCTTTCTACTCAGGAATGGGTTGGCTCCAGGGTGGGGGTGCTGGGCTTGGGCTGTAACTGAAATTTCTGTTTTCAAGTTTGGGAAGTTAATGGGCCCAGGTAAACATTCGGAAGTCCTGAATTTTTAGCTTATTCTTGTAAGTGACCCATAGGGTTTGGGGATTTTATTTTTATTGTAAAATATTACATAAATGCAGGAAAGCACATAAAACATAAATGGAAGATTTGCCAAACAATTATAAAGCAGACACCCAGGTCCAGAAGCCTTCCTTAGAGGTGCCCCTGCTCCCTAGAGGTAGCATCTGATCTAATTTTTATGGCTAATGTTTTCTGAATTTATCACCCCCAAGGGGGTCCCCTAAGCTTGCGGGTGAGAAAGAGGGCACTGGGGTTCCTGGGAGGTAGCTGGGACCCCTGAGAAGAGGAAAGATTCTGCTCTCCCCTCCTCAAAATCTCTCTTGACTCTGGATTGGGAGAGGCTTAGTGTCTCTTTGGCCCAGTACACACTTTTGGTAGTGTCTTTCTAGTGTGGGGTGGGGCCAGAAACTCAGAACTGTGATGTGACTGCCTCTTCCCGAATTTCAGGGTGGTCCAGGTACTGGATATCAGGGAATGCAGTCATTGGCCAGCACGACCTCCACATTAGGCCTGTGGAGCTAGAGGATCAAGCATCGTATGAATGTCAGGCTACACAAGCAGGCCTCCGCTCTCGACCAGCCCAATTGCATGTGCTGGGTGAGGACCCAGCCCCCTTGTCCCCAGAGACACCCAGGGGGTCTGTCAGTCCTTGCTGGGAGTATAAGCGTCCAAGAAGCTCAGAGGAGTGGTCAGTTAGAGCTGGGAAGATCAGGGACTCTGTGCCCAGGATCCAGCTCTGATTCCAAATCTACCCTACAGTGCCCCCAGAAGCGCCCCAGGTGCTGGGCAGCCCCTCTGTGTCTCTGGTTGCTGGGGTTCCTGCAAATCTGACCTGTCGGAGCCATGGGGATGCCCGCCCCATCCCTGAGCTGCTGTGGTTCCGGGATGGGGTCCGGCTGGATGGGGCCACCTTCTACCAGGTCAGACACAAGTCCCTGTGCCAGCCCTTGCCCATTCAGGGAAATGGGTGGTTCACTCAGACTACAGGCTCATCCAGAGGAGAAAAGGACATGGTAGGGCAGGGTTTCAAATGTTGGAACCCTCGATGTGTGATTAAGGGTAAGGGCTCTAGGGCCGGACTACCTAGCTCAGTCACTCGCTTGTTGGTTAATCTTAGGTAAGTAACTTAACCTCTCTGTCCCTCAGTTTCCTTTTCTGTACTATGAGGATAATAGTAGTATGCACCTCATAGGGTAATTGTGAGGATTAAATAAAGTAATACTTAAAGTGCCTAGAAGAGGGTCTGACACATAATAAGCACTATATAAGGGGTAGATGAAATCATTACTATTATTCATAACCTCCAGACTCTGCTGAAGGACGGGACCACTGTGTCAGTGGAGAGCATCTTAACCTTGACCCCTTCCAGCCATGATGATGGAGCTACCTTGGTCTGCCGGGCCCGGAGCCAAGCCCTTCCTGCGGGGAAAGACACAGCTATCACACTGAGCCTGCAGTGTAAGTGCAGTTGGACACTGGGCCCTCAGCCTGAGGTCCTTGGGTAAAAAGGAGGGCTGGGACCTAGGCTCCAGGGTATAAGGAAGGAAGGTGCTGTGGACCTGGAGTTCCTGGGAGAATTGGGAACTGGAGGCCTGCCTGGACTCCTAGCTTAAAGGGAAGAGGAGACTGGGGACCCACACTCCTGGGGTGGAGGGACTGGAAGTTGAACTCCTAGGTCATCAATGGAAATGTCCCAGGTCCTTGCTCACCGCTGATTATTGGCACACCTCCACAGACCCCCCAGTGGTGACTCTGTCTGCAGAACCACAGACTGTGCAGGAGGGAGAGAAGGTCTCTTTCCTATGCCAGGCCATGGCCCAGCCTCCTGTCACCGGCTATCGGTGAGGACGTAGATCACCTCTACCCAACTAGTAGCACAGGCTTGGGGAGGGCTGGGTTAGGATGGGAGTAGGGACAATACTAACAGCCCCACCACTACCGCAGGTGGGCAAAGGGAGGATCCCCAGTGCTCGGGGCCCGAGGGCCAATGTTGGAGGTCGTGGCAGACGCCTCATTCCTGACTGCACCAGTGTCCTGCGAGGTCAGCAACGCTGTGGGTAGCGCCAACCGCAGCACCGCGCTGGACGTGCAATGTGAGCTGAGGCGGGGCTGTGGGTGTGGCCAAAGTGAGACCAGCAGAAATGAACCGGGAGCTAGAGTGGGGCGTTGCTGCCACCCGCTGTGGAAGAAGGTGGGGTGGACATAAGATGTAGGCAGAGTTTGGCTGTGTTGGGTCAGTGCCAAAGTGAAACAGAGGCGAGGCGAGGGCTGGGCCAGGGCTTGTGAGCTGTGTTGTGGACTGGGGACCTATACTTGGGCCCTTGAGGGTGCTGTTTTTGAGTGGCTGCTCCTGGGTCAGAAGTTGTCGCCCTCTTCAATCACGTGATCCTTCCTCTCCTCCAGTCGGACCAATTCTGCAAGCAAAGCCAGAGCCGCTGTCTGTAGACACGGGGGAAGACGCTTCCTTCACCTGTGCCTGGCGCGGGAATCCGCTCCCACGGGTAACCTGGACCCGCCGCGGGGGCGCGAAGGTAAGTCCGGATAAGGGGCTAGTGGTGGTGGCAAGCAGTGGACTGAGCTTCTTCCCAAGGTCCTGCCCCTGAAACTCCTTCATATCCCAGGTGCTGGGCTCCGGGCCCACGCTGCGTCTTCCGTCCGTGGGGCTCGAGGATTCAGGCGACTACGTGTGCAGAGCTGAGCCAGGGCTCTCGGGCCTGGGGGGCGGCGCTGCAGAGGCTAGGTTGACTGTGAACGGTGAGAAAGCGGTGCTTCCTAGAGGACTGGGCAGGTCCTGGGACTAGGATGGACAGGAGCGCAGTCTAACGCGAGTGGGAGTGGCTTTAAGAGGGGAAGCTTTTTAAGGCGGGGTACAAGCTGGACCTAGTGAAGGAGAGCCTCGGAGAGGTTTGGAGTTCGTTGAGGGGCGTGGCCTTGTTGGTCGGGGTTAGTGGGGAGTGCCTGGCCCCGCCTTATTGAAATATGCTGGAGTGGGATGGGGAGGGCGAGACCCCTCCTCTGATTGGCTCAAAATCTCCAAAACCAGCTCCCCCAGTAGTGACCGCCCTGCACTCCGCGCCCGCCTTCCTGAGTGGCCCCGCCCGCCTCCAGTGTCTAGTCTTCGCCTCCCCGGCGCCCGAAGCCGTGGTAAGGAAATGACCACACACTCGAGACCCATCCAGCCGTGATCCCTGACCTCTCAGCCGGCGCCCCCAAACTCCGTAACTACCTCTGATTTTTCCGACACCTTGCCTCCCTCCTCCCCTGTCTTCTCTGACCTCCCTCTTTTGTGTCCCCAGGTCTGGTCTTGGGATGAAGGCTTCCTGGCGAAGGGGTCGCAGGGTCGGTTCCTGGTGGAGACGTTCCCAGCCCCGGAAGGCCGAGGGGGACAGGGTCCAGGTTTGATCTCTGTGCTACACATTTCGGGAACCCAGGAGTCCGACTTTAGTCGGGGCTTCAACTGCAGTGCCCGGAACCGGTTGGGTGAGGGAGGCACCCTGGTCAACCTGGGCCGTAGAGGTGAGACCCTGGGCCTGACGACCCCCAATCTGAGGATCCCAGACCCCCAAAACGCCACAATCCCTAAACAGAGGGAACTTGAGAGCCTCAAAACTATGAACCCCTTGAATCCTGAGACCCCAAGACGATAACTTCCCTCAAATACAGAATCCTAAACCGAGACACTCCTCACACTCAGGTGCCCCAAATAAGGGAACCTCCAAAGTTAAAACCCTTCAAATTCTAAGACTTCCGAAAGCGAGGGAGTTTAAACTTGTGGAACCTCAATTTCATGATCCCTGAAGTCCAGGGTCCCCAAGCTAGGGGACTATAAACCTTGGGTATCCCAAACTTGGCTACCTTTTGAACCCAGAGACTCCAGCCTAAGCCCTGAGTCCCTCTTCCCTAGTTCCTCCTCAGTCATCGACTTACCCTTCTCAGAATGTACCTTCTTCTCCCTGCAGACTTGCTACCCACTGTGCAGATTGTGGCTGGAGTGGCCTCCGCAGCCATGACTCTCCTTATGGTCATCACTGGGGTGGTCCTTTGCTGCTGGCGCCACAGCAAGTGTCAGTACCTAAGCCTCGCCCCAGCACCCCCGCTCCCACTCCCACCCCCTCACACATTCACCTTGCCCCCTGACAAGCCTGGCTCCAGTGCTACTTCTCTAGCCCCTTGTGGAGCTTGGCTCATCTTCAGCCCTGGTTCTTCCTTCAAGCCCTAATTCCATTTCCTCGGGGTCACATTCCTTGCCTTCCCAGGCCAGGGCTCTAATTGGTTCCTAGCCTCCTAACCCCATTCCCCCATTCCTCTCTCTTCCTATTCATTGATCTCTACAAACTGTGACCCTACCCCATTACTTACCTTTGCCTCCCCACCACCCCAACCCCACTGTCCCTGGCCTCAGCCTCTTTCCCCAAGCAAAAGAACCTGGTGCGAATCCCAGGCAGCAGCCATGGCCCCAGTTTGCGGGGCCCGGAGGAAGAGGAGACAGGCAGCAGCAAGGAACGGGTAGGAAGCCAGAGTTCTCAGACCTGACTGTGCCTATAGAACCAAATAGAAACCCAGTCCCAACCAGGCTCCTAAACTCAGATTGGGTCCTAGTACCAACACTGACCCCAGACCCAAATCCAAATATACCTCTGATCATGTTATTCCCTAGACCCAATGTGTCCCCAGGGCCCTTCGTTTTCCTGAGTCCCGACCCCAGCTCTCTCCCGTCTGGCCTCTGCTGTCCAGTTGAGGGTCCTTTGGGTTTGGCACGGGGGCGGGAGGATCCTCCGACTGCTCCCTCTCACTTCAGCACCCTACCCTAGGGTCCCATTGTGCACACAGACCACAGTGACCTAGTTCTGGATGAGGCGGGGCCTCTGGAGACCAAGGTGAGTGTTGAGAGGGCTGGAACTTCTTTCTCTGTGTGTCCAACTCTCTCGCTGCTTCTGTCTCCTTCTTCATTCTGTTTCCTGCAGAGCTGGGACCTAGCCCCTCTGTTCTTTCTCTTGTCTCCTGGTCTTTCTCATCTACCTTCACAGCTCAATTTGCATATCTGCTGACTCTGCCCACATATCTGTCCCAGCCTTGTCCTCCGTCTTGAGCCCCAGATCAGGGTTCACTCTGCGTGTGCTTTCTCCATCACAGACATGTTTCAGGCCTCCTGGATGCCTCTCTCTGGCCCCTTCCACCTACTAGGTCCCACACTGGCCTGACATCTCCCCAGTCCTGCCCCTCTTTTCAGGGTTCAATCTTTGGACAGTGCCACTGACCTCAGTCCCGAGTCTAGAGCCCTTCTCTTTCTCCTCTGTAACTAGCACATGCTATTTTGCTATTCTCTTGGCCTGAAACACTCCCACCTTCTTTCCCATTCCTAATTCTTTCCTCCACTTCCTCTGGTCTCAGCTCAGATAGTTCTTGTTCTAGAAAGCCCATGCTTCCCTCCTCACAGCTCTGATCATTCTGTTTTGCCTGTCACAGCCAGGATCACCCTGATCTGGGCTTTCCCATCACAGCCAGATCACTATGCTGAAGGTTTGCCCATCACAGCCCTAGTCACTCCGCCTGGGCTTCCGCATCACAGCTCTGATAATCCTGTCTGTGCTTCCCCATCAAGCCTCATCACTCTTCCTTGTGTTCCTACCATCACAGTCCTAGCCACTCCACTTATACTTCCCCCTTTACAGTCCTGACCCCTCTGGGCTCTGTCTGGGGATCTGTCAATTTCCCCTTTGGCCTGAGATCTCCATGAGGACAGGTCCAGATCTATCCTAGTGATAGATCTCTCCAGTAGCAGCACAGAGCTTGACACAGCATCAAAGCTTTGGGGCTGCGAGGCAGACAGATGAATAAATGTCTTGGTCTCAGTCTCTCTTGTTCCCACTGCATCTCCTTCCAAACCACCACCTCTCAGCAGGCCTATATCCCTCTGTCTCTGCCTTTTTCTGCCGCTCTCCTTCTGTTCCTTTGTCTTGTCATTGTCTTTCTGTCTTACTTTGTCTTGCTACCAGTCTATACATCTGTTTCTCTGTCTCTGCCTGCTCCTGTTTCTGTCTTTTTGTTTCTCACTAGGTCTGGCTCTATTTCAGTGTGTCTGTCCATCAGTGGCCCTCGCCCTCCCATATCCTCACACTCACAAGTTCCATTTGTCTCCTCAGGACCCAACCAATGGTTACTACAAAGTCCGAGGAGTCAGTGTGAGCCTGAGCCTTGGTGAAGCCCCTGGAGGAGGCCTCTTCCTGCCACCACCTACCCGCCTTGAACCTCTGGGTACCACTCCCTTCTATGACTTCAACCCACACCTGGGCATGCCCCCTCCCTGCAGACTGTATAGAGCCCAGGCAGGTTATCTCACCACACCCCATCCTCGAGCTTTTACCAGCTACATCAAACCCACATCCTTTGGACCCCCAGATCCGGCCCCTGGGACTCCCCCTTTCCCACATGCTGCCTTCCCCATACCCAGCCATGCGCGTCTCCAGACTCATGTGTGACATCTCTCCTACTGAAGAATGCTGGGGTCTTCAACTTGCCATAATGGATTGTCCAGATTTGTGAGGAACCAGAACAAATTGGCAACTTACTCCTTCAAAACTGAACATTGAAGGGAGAGATAGCTCATTACTATTGCCTGGGTCATTGGTGTATAGTTTGCTCAGCCAAAGGAGCTGCCCCAAGTGGGAGCAAGACGGCCACTATGCCCACCGATTCTCCTGTGTAAAAGAGTTGCAAGATGCTCAGTGGGCCCTTTGTAGAGGAATAGGGACAGGGGGTGATGAGAGTTAGAGGCAGGGATGGAAATTGTTTCCAGACACTGAAAGAAGATATTTCAAGATGACCAACTGCATTGAGAAGAAAGGTGACATATGGCAGATTAAGATAGAGGCCGAACCAAGCCTTGTCCTGGCTCTCCCTGAGGGGCGCTTCGCTTGGCTAATAGAAGTGCAGCCAAGATGGCAATTCAATCCTTGGGAAGCCAAGATGATTCCTTCTTGATTCCTTCCACCTTCCTTATTCAAGGCCCTGGAAGAATTGGGCCCAAGGAGTGAGGATAGGGCGAGATCTGTTACTGGATGGGTGGGGGTGGGATCTGGGGATAAGAATATTTATGTTTAATTTTTTTAAAAAAAGGTCAAAGAAGTGACTGTGTCTTTGGGATTGTCTTGGCGTTATTAACCTCCATTAAGGAAGGGATCCATCAAGCCTGCCCAAAGGCCCTTCTTCTAAGCTAGGTTATAAAGTGGCTGTAAGAGCAAGACTGAGAGCCACCCCCAAGCCCCTTGCTACCCATTTAGTACTCCAGGCTCTTTTAATATACATCTGCATAAACATACATGCACAGATACACACACATGACAGGTCTGCCCCAGTCGTCTTGAGGAAAACAGAATTCTACATTGTTATTTAAGAACACAAAGCAGTGAGCCCTGAAGGGGAGGCAGGAAAGAAGAGGCAGGAAAGGGGAGATTAGGGGTGAAAAAATAGGAATGCCCTGATCCTCAAAGCAATGATAGGAGTCCAGCCCCTTGTCCTGAGGTGCTGGGTACCTGACTCAGGTCATCCTTTAAAAAGGGGTCTGGGGGCTTTGTGTCATGGATCTTTGAGGTAGGAACTAAAAGTCCAGACACCTGAGACTCTTGAGAAACAGCAGAAAGCCTGAGGGCTTGGTCTCTGGTCCTGAGAGAGAAGGTGCCTGGGGCCAGAATCTTGGATCTGAGGGAGAAGAGGACTGGGTCTCAAATGCTGTGTTCTCTCTTTTTTTAAAAAAAAAAAAAATTATATTTTATTTTATATTAGTTTCAGGTATCCAGCACAATGGCTAGACATTTATATAATTTACGACGTGATTCCCCCCGCCCCATTACTCTGGTATTATACACCTGGCATTATACACAGCCATTACAATATCATTGACTATATTCCTTATGCTGTACTCCACATCCCCCACGATTGTTTTGTTAACTACTAATTTGTACTTCTTAATCCTTTCAATGCTGTGCTCTTGATCGGGAAATATTTGAATGTCTGTATTCCTGAGACCTCAAAAGGGGTGGGGAGCGTTTCTAATGCGGTGATCCCTAGAAGAGAAGGAAGCTGGTTATTGAGTGGTCCGAGGAAGGAGAAAGCTGGGGGTTAGGGTCCTGAGGGAGGACACAAAATCCACGACCGCGGAGCCTATGACCCAGACTCCTGGCTAGGTAGGCCCTTGCGTGGGGTTGGACACCTGGAATCTCAAGGGGGCGGGGGCTTGACGTAGGCCCCCACCCGGGTTTCCCGAGCTGCTCCACTCTGCGCTGAGCTGCCACGCTATTGTCCTGACCAGATAGGCGGGGCTGGTACGGGGCGGGGCTGGCGGCGCCGGCGCAGCCCGGGGGCGGCGGGAGGAGGCGGCGGCGGCGGTGGCGCTGGGAGCTCTTGTCACCGCTGGGGCCGGGCAGAGCAGGGCGGGAGTGCAAGGGACTTGAGGGCGCGAGGGCCCAGACATGGGGCACGCCAGCCCCGCCACGCGCGGTCTGGGCCGCTGCCGGGGCCTGCCCCCGCCCCCCGTTTGCTGCTGCTATTGCTGCTGCTTCTGCGCGCGCAGCTCGCCGTCGGGAACCTGGCCGGTGGGAGCCCCGGTGCGGCCGAGGTGAGGCCCGGCCGGGTCCTGGGGAATGGGGGAAGGGAAGGGACCCGGCCTCTGAACCCCAGCGCGGACATGTCCAGGGCAGAAAGTGCAGCCTTTCCAGCCAGGTGACCGGCCCCCCAGGCTCCCCTAATGGCACTAGGCATTCATGAACCCAGGAATCCAGGCCCCAGCTCCCCATCATCAGTTGTCCCAGGCCCCTCAACCCCCAGCTTAGAACCTGGCTTTTCCAGAGCCCCGGGTCCCAGAAGTCTAGTCCCCTCAGACCCTCTAGACCTAAGCGACTCAGCCCTAGCCCCTTCCCACCTGAACATGGGACACACCAGGCAGTAAGGCACTTGATCCAAGAATCCGGGCCTTTTGCATCCTCTGGACCCATATGAGGAGCCCCTCAGCCACTCAGGACCCAGAAGTCAAGGCCTCCAGCCACCGCCCCCCGACCTAGAATATTGCTTTCCAGCCCTAAGGACTTCGTGTCCTGGCTTGCAGGGCCCTGACGCCAGGCCTTGTCTGCCGTCCTTGCACCCAAGAATGGGAGCCTGAGCTCAGTATGGAGGGAGGAGGGGCCAGAACGCCTGGGTTCTGACCGCCTCCCCCGCAATTCAGGTTTAACCCCTTCGGGCTCCAGTGCGGCTGCGCCGGGGTAGGGGCGGAGCCTGTCTCCGCCGCAACAAAGCCGAGAGAGTCCTGGGGGACCTGGGTCGCCATAGCAACAGAAGAGCTGGGGCGCCCCCGCCCTGTGGGTGCTGTTTCCCAGGGAACCGTACCTCTACGAGGGCGGGTGCGCGGTGCTTGGTGAAGGGGGCTGGTTATGGGGGTCTAAACATGAGTCCCAGGGAGCAAAGGACCGAGGGACCAGCATGCCAACGTCTCCCGGGCCCTCACTGACCTCTCCACCTCTACACCCAGGCCCCAGGGTCGGCTCAGGTGGCTGGACTATGCGGGCGCCTAACCCTTCATCGGGACCTGCGCACCGGCCGCTGGGAACCAGACCGACAGCGCTCGCAAGGCTGTCTCCGGGACCCGCAACGCGTGTTAGAGTACTGCAGACAGGTGGGCGGAACCTAGAGATGGGCGTAGTCAGCGGGAAAGCCGGTTCAAGATGAGGCCGAGTCGCCCCTGGGAAAGCTAGATGTGCAAAAGGCCAAGGAGATGAGGGCTCTAAGAAGGCTTAGGAAGCTATGGGAGGTGGCTAACAGAGGCAAAGTTAGGATAGAGCAGGACCTGTTTTTGAGGAACTAGGTTGGGAAAGCAGAGAACCGTGCAAAGACTACCTAAGAAAGGTATCCATCCGGTGAAGTGAAGGAGTTTAGCAAGTGGTGGGCGCCTTAAAAAGTAGAAGTATTGGTGAGTGTGGCCAAAGGAGAGGCGGACCAAGGCAAAAAGACCTTTGGGCCAGAAAGGTAGGAAAAGCGGTGGAACCCAAAGAGAGTGGAAAGCTAGGAGGCGTGGCTATGAAAAGGCCGGCCTAATACAAAAAGAAGGGACACCTACTGAGAATCCAAACAGGGAAATAAGCGAGGCTTAAGGGTTGGTGGAATCTATGGAGAGATAAACTTGATTGGGGAAGGGGGCCAAAGTGACTAGGAGCACATGGGTTTAGAGGAATTGAGCTTATGGGCATATGGAGGGACCTTTGTAAAGAAACTGGACAGGCAAAGGGGAGGGGCCTAAGGATTGCGGGGCTTTTAAGAAAAGTTACTAGGGGACGTAGCCAATGGTTATGTGGGACTTAGATATCTAAGACCGGGTCTTTGTACAAGCAGGGCCTAAGGAGAGGGCCCTTTGACCATTGGAGCCTTGAAAAGGGGCGTGTCCCGTAGAGAAGTGCAGCTGGTAGGGGCGGGGCAGTGGGTTGATCGCCCCCACCCGGTGTCCATAGGTGTACCCGGAACTGCAGATTGCACGTGTGGAACAGGCGACGCAGGCCATCCCTATGGAGAGCTGGTGCGGGGGTGCCCGGGGTGGCCGTTGTACCCACCCCCACCACCAGGTTGTGCCTTTCCGCTGCCTGCGTGAGTCACAGGCTGGGAGAGGGGAAGGGCGGTGGGGACTCTCCGAGGCGCGAGATTCTGGGCCCTAGCCTCAAGGCTCACATTAGGGACTTGGATGCCTAGGTCCTGAATGGGGCAGAGCAGCCTCTGAGGGTAAAAAATATGGAGGATGGGGCTAGTGGCTGTGGGAGGGTCTCACTCTGGTGCCCCTCCCCCTATTCCTTAGCGGGTGAATTCGTGAGCGAAGCACTGCTGGTGCCTGAAGGCTGCCGGTTCTTGCACCAGGAGCACATGGACCAGTGTGAGAGTTCGACCCGGAGGCATCAGGAAGCACAGGAGGTCAGAACCCTGGCCCATCCATCCTCACCCCCCAGAACCCAGGAGTCCAGTCCCCTAACATCCTCCTCCAGAATCCAAGAGTCTGGGCCTCATCCCCCTCTCCCCACCAGGACAGAATCAGGAATCCTGGCTCACATTCCCATCAGCCCCCAAGACTCAGGCATTCAGGCTCCCCCTTTACCCGCTCCTACCCCACAGTCCTGGCATCTGGGCCCACTCTTCCCACAGGCCTGCAGCTCCCAGGGCCTCATCCTGCATGGCTCGGGCATGCTTTTGCCCTGTGGCACGGATCGGTTCCGAGGTGTGGAGTATGTGTGCTGCCCCCCTCCAGTGACCCCCGACCCATCTGGGACAGCAGTTGGGTGAGTGGGAGGGAATCTTCCATGCCCATCCCAAGGCTCCTGATGGGAGGGAATCTTCCATGCCCATCCCAAGGCAGGAGATGGAAGCCTGGGGTCCTGGGTCCAGGTTCTCATCGTCTCGGGTCTTCTGCACATTCAGTGACCCCTCCACCCGGTCCTGGCCCCTGGGAGGCAAAGTAGAAGGGGGTGAGGACAAGGAAGAAGAGGAACCCTTCCTACAACCAGTAGACGATTACTTTGTGGAGCCTCCACAGGCTGAAGAGGAAGAAGAGGAGGAAAGAGTCCCACCTTCAAGCCCTCATCCCCCTGCAGGGGTCAGCAAAGGTGAGGCCATTTGTGAATCCCTAGTCTCCTTAACCCTGGAGGGAAGACACTTTGAGGGAGCCTTGGTATAGGAGCATCTTTGGGAGGGACCTGTAGGACAGAGGTCTGATTGGGGGAAATGGAAGGGACGAGAGTAGCTTTCGATAATGTAGAGATGGACGGGCTGGCCTGTGAAGAATGCAAAGGGTGAGGGTGTTTGGGGGTACTTGGAAGTGAAGGAGCCATTTGGTAGATCTTAGGGATTATTTTGGGAAAGCTTGGAAGATGCTGCAATGGGTTCCTAAGCTTTGCAAGAACAAGTCCAGTCTAGAATTACACTTTTTATGATAGTAGGCAGCAGCTATGGCTAAAGTGGACACCAGTGAACTTAGTGGTCTCCAGCGCACTCTAGGAAATGTAGTTCTCCAGGTAGGAAAGGTGACCTGGAGATGGGCTTCAAGCTGGCCCCCTGATTCCTGGCCTTGCAGCAACTCCTACCCCAAGGCCCACAGATGGTGTGGATGTATACTTTGGCATGCCTGGAGAAATCAGTGAGCACGAGGGGTTCCTGCGGGCCAAGATGGACTTGGAGGAGCGAAGGATGCGCCAGATTAATGAGGTGATGATACTGGGGTCCTCAGGATCCCCCACAACACAGAGCTTCCTAAATACCAGTAAATTCCTCAGGGACAAGTTGGAACTACCTTCAAAGTCTCCCCAGGTTCCCATCAACCCCCAGCCCTCAACACTGCCCCTAAGATAACTAGGGATTTCTGACCCATAGAATCCCATTGAAATGCCACCAGATTCTAAGGAAACTGATGCACGATACTCTTCCTTGAATTCTCTCTTGGGAATCCAAGAGCCAGTAGGATTTAAGGGATTTGGAGCCTCCAAAGTCTTGAAGAAGGATTGGGGGACTCATTGGTTGGAGCGGGGTGGATTCTAGGATCCTAAAGTTCTCCCTGCTCCCAGGTGATGCGTGAATGGGCCATGGCGGACAACCAGTCCAAGAACCTGCCTAAAGCGGACAGACAGGCCCTGAATGAGGTACGACAACCTCCTGTGGATCCTACTCACTCATCTCATCCACTATCTGGGGCACATCCAGTTTCAGCCTGGCTTAGGTCTTGTCCTGGCCTCATTCAGTTCTACACCTTCCTACATATATCAGCTTCTCCTGGCCCTTCCCCTACATTTGACTCTGTCCCTCTTGGCCTATGTCAGACCTGACATTTCTCTCCTCCTCAGATTGGCTATGTTTTGCCCTGTCTTAACTTGATCCTTACCTCTGTGGGTTGGGTCTAGAGTCTTCTCCCTAGCTGGGCCCCCTGCAGATATAGCCAGGTCCTTCTGAGCCTCTCTTAGAAGCATTCCTGTCCCAGTTGGGCCCCACTCCCTGACTTTGGTCCTGCCCACTAATCTCACTTTTACTCAGTTCCTCCTTAGTAGGCCCAGCCTTATGATTCTCCATTCCACCTCTCTCAGCCCTACCTGCTGTAGACCCCTCAGGTTAGCCCTATTCTCTGACTCTTGTTCCGCCCACACCATCCTCATTTAGGCACAGCCTGTCTCCAGTTGGCCCTGCCCAGGCCTAGAGACCTACCTCTCCTATAATACTTGCTCCCTTTCACGTTAACACAGGCCAGCTCTGTTCCTAGATTGTTTCTACCCAGTACAGTTTATACCCCCAGCTTGGCTCCCAGTAGGCCTAGTCCTGACCCCACTCTACCAGGCCCTGTAGCCCCACCCCTTTCAGTCAGTCTCCTGTGACCTACTCCCAGGTTGACTCTGTTCAGACCTAGACCCACTGCACCCATCCTGCTTGGTCCTATAGCCCTGCCTTTCCAGAATGCCATTGACTCAGGCTTTTGCCCATCTTCACGTCTCCTAATCTTGTGCCCACCCCCTCACCAGCACTTCCAGTCTATTCTGCAGACCCTGGAGGAACAAGTGTCTGGTGAGCGACAGCGCCTGGTGGAGACCCACGCCACCCGAGTCATTGCCCTTATCAACGACCAGCGCCGAGCTGCCTTGGAAGGTTTCCTGGCAGCACTGCAGGGGGATCCACCTCAGGTGTGAAAGCTGTGGGGGCAAAGGGCAGAGGTTGAAAAGGGCAGGACGGACCTGGGCAGCCTTCATCCCTTCCACAGCCAGAGCGCGTCCTGCTGGCCCTGAGGCGCTACCTGCGTGCAGAGCAGAAGGAGCAAAGGCACACGCTGCGACACTACCAGCACGTGGCTGCTGTGGATCCTGAGAAGGCCCAGCAGATGCGCTTCCAGGTGCTCAGATTTTTCCAGCTTCCCAAAACCCTGCCATCCCTTAGACCCGTCCCCTAGACCCCATCCCTCAGACTCTCCTCTTGTCCCTTATACCCTCTTTCTGTCCCTTGGACCTCTTTCCTATCCCTGCAATCCTCATTTTATGTCTTGGGACCTTTTCCAGTCCCTTGGATCCCTACTTCCTGACCCTGGAACACTGTCCCTGACAGTGTCTTTGACACCCTTCTTGTCCCTTGGATTTCTATTTAGTTTTCCAGAAACACCCTCCTCAGTTCTCTTTTCTCCTTAATCCCACTTGTTTTCTCCCTAATCCCACAGAACCCCTGTTCTGTGCCTTCAGATCCTAATTTCTGTTTCTGGATGTTCTCTCCCCATCCACGAATACTCCATTCTATGCTCTTGAGCTCCAAGTCTTGCCCTTGAACCACATCATTTCTATATAACCCTCTAATCCTACTTCCTTTTCTGTAACCCCCTCAAACCTCGCTTTCTATTCTCAGACCCTACTTTCTGCCCTTCCTACCCACTTGCCTCCACTTCCTATCTTCCATACTATATTCCTCATATCTTATACTTAACATGTCTTCTGTATCCCACTTTTGCTTTCCCTTCTACCTTACTTCCTTTCCTAAGCCTCACACTTTCTGTCTTCTGTACATCGTTTTCTTTTCTTTGTATTCTGCTTCTCCTTCAATTTCCTCCGTCCTGTGGCCCAGTTCTTGGCCCTTGTTCCTGCTTTCTGACTATTGTATGTGCTACTTTTCCTTGGAGCCTATTGCCCTTCCTCCTTCACCCTCCTTCACCCTGCCTCAGTTTCCCCAGCTCTAACCTACATTGCCCAGTTCATCCTTCGTACTCACTCCCCCACAGGTGCAGACCCACCTTCAAGTAATTGAGGAGAGGATGAATCAGAGCCTGGGGCTGCTTGACCAGAACCCCCGCCTGGCTCAGGAGCTGCAGCCCCAGATCCGTGAGTGCATATAACCCCTACTTCCCATTCCAGGTCTGTAAGGGCAGATCCTGACCCCCAATCTTTAGTTATCTATTTCTATGTAACAAACACCTAAACTTACTGGCTTGAATCAACTATCTTCTTTGCTCATGATTCTTCCATCTGATCTGGATTCTTTTGGGTGCTGCTTCTGCTGGTATTGCCAGTAGACAAGCATGCAGCTACATTCAGCTAGCAGATCAGGTAGGGGCTGGGACTTCGGCACAAATGGGCCTCTCTACCTCTCCATATAGGCTCAAAGCCTCTCTTCTCCAAGGAGCCTCTCCATGTCATCTCTCCACCCTAGTGGCTAGACTTCCTACATAGTGGTTCGGGTTCCCCTAACATGGAAGTGGAAGCTGCCAGGTCTTCTTAAGGCTTGGGCCCACAGTCTCTTGGTTAAAGCAAGTCACAAACCCAGTTCAGATTCAAGGGGAGGGGCCTAAAACCTACCACAGCCCTCAGATCTATTGTGATATCCTATTGGATATCCCACACCTAACCCTAATTCTCCTGCTCCTTAGGAGGCCATTCTCTTGAAACTTCGATCTCCATCCTTCCTGCCGGGGGTGCCTCCAACCAGCTTCCCACTTTCCCAGATCACACTTATGGCTACCCCCAATCACTTTACTGTTAGGGTGCCATCCATTCATCCAGCATGTGTGTGTGTGTAGTCCCTATGCTCAAGACCTCAACCACCTTTCTGCATATTCCCTTCAGAGGAATTCTTCCACTCTGAACACCTGAATCCCAGTGAATTGGAAGTCCCTAACCCCGGGGGCAACAGTGAGGGCAAGGGTGGGCTGCAGCCTCTGGATTCCAAAGATGGTGAGTTAACCCAAATATAGATAAACCCAGACTTTGGGTGACAGGCCCCGAATCTCATTTCTAATCCCCCAAAGTCTGGAGGTGTCTCAGCTACCACAGTGAGTGGGAGAGGATAGGGAGGAATGTCTAAGGTTGTGGAGGCCTCTGTAGGATCTTTGATCCTGCCTTGGCCTCTGGGATGGTGTTTCTCCACTGTTTCATCAATGAAGCCCTCTTCTCTTCACTGTTCTCCCTGCCTTGCCTCCTCTGGCTGCCAGCAGATACCCCCATGGGCCTTCCAAAAGGTGAGTATCTAACCGAGTAGACCCCAGCCCCCAAATCCTTTTGAGTCCCTGAGCCCAGAATGGAAAAGGGTTCATGGATTGGGAGCCCCAGACCTCCTGGGATGGAGACTGGTACCCCTCTGACGCCCTCCTCAGAGGGGGCAGCATCACTCTGGACTCTCAGGAATGAGCTAGGACTTGGGGGGTAGGGTCCACAGAACAAGATGCTGCACCTGGGAAAGAGAAGCTGTCCCCCCTGGAACAGTATGAGCGGAAGGTAAGTTAGTCAGCCCTGTGGGCTCTTGAGGGAGGCCTGGGGAAGGGACCTGGACCCTAAGGTCTGAAGGAGGAGGGGAGGGTGCTAGGGGTTTGGATTCCTTGGCCTAAGGTAAGAGGGGACTGAGGACATGGATTTCAGGGTCCTAGGGAAGAAGAGGGCTGGGGGATGCCCTCTTCAGCCCTAGGGGAGGAGGAGACTGGGGCCCAGACTCCTGGGTCCCTGACACCTCCTGCTCCCCCAGGTAAATGTGTCTGTTCCAAGGGGTTTTCCTTTCCACTCATCGGAGATTCAGAGAGATGAGCTGGTAAGAGGAGGAATATTTTGGGGTCCTAGGGGGAGCGGTCAGAGGTCAGTGGCTAGGCTGTGACCCCCAAAGCAATACTGGGCCCTGGTGAGCCTCAAAGATGACTCCTGCCCCATCTCCTCTCCCTGCAGGCACCAGCTGGGACAGGTGTGTCCCGAGAGGCCGTGTCCGGTCTGCTGATCATGGGAGCAGGTGGGGGCTCCCTGATCGTCCTCTCCATGCTGCTCTTGCGCAGGAAGAAGCCCTATGGGGCTATCAGCCATGGAGTGGTGGAGGTGAGAGACATAAAGATGTGGGATAGGGAGGGGTTCCAGAGCTTGGGCATGGAGGAGCGGTAAGATCAGTGGTCAGGTCCCCATGCCCCACTACCCCTCCCCGTCCCTATTGCAGGTGGACCCCATGTTGACCCTGGAGGAGCAGCAGCTTCGTGAACTGCAGCGTCATGGCTATGAGAACCCAACTTACCGCTTCCTGGAGGAACGACCCTGAACCAGCCTCCTTCACCCCTTTAACTGAACCCAGATCTTCCCTCTTCCTGGAGCCCCAGAACCCCAACTCCCAGCCTAGGGAAGAGGTCTTGAAAAAGTTCATTTCACACCCTCATAAGGGGGCTGGAAATTCTTATTTCCCCTTTCCAATGCCCAATCCCATCCCTAGTAAATCCCCAGGTATTCCCAGTTGCCTCCCTGCTTGGGACCTCCTCACCTTAATTTATTTTGTAAGTTAATTTATTGTTCCTTAAGGTGACCACCAGCTTGGTCCCAGTGTCTGTTGTTCCCTAGAATTCACCTTCCCATATGTCCCCCCAATAACATCCCAATAAAGTCCTCTTCCCAACAGGCCATCCTGCATCTCTGTGGGGGAATAAGTGAGTAATCTAGCTCTATTCGCTAGTGTGCATCCCTGCCTAGGCCTCCTTCACCATTTTAAACAGTAGAAGGGATCTTTACAACTGGGCGGGGCCCACAAACCCAGGATGGGCTCTTCAGGCCCACCCTGGAGCTTTCCGTGGTGCTGAATGGGCCACTACTCCTGGGCCTCTATCTGCTGGGTCACAGGGTGGACTCAGGAGATTGGTCTCTGACAAGTTTCCCCTGACACACACACACACACAGCATTCACCCACAACCTACAAGTCCAATGAGGGCCTGGGAATCTTGAACTACTTTTCCCATTCCCAAGTCTTCATCCCTTCTTGAGGAGGTGATAGGAATCCCACTGGGATGTGGGAATTCCAGTTATGTATCCCCTCCCCGAGAAAGTTACGTGGTGTATGCAAGCGCCCCTTGGAATTTATACCCTCATATGTCCCATTTTGTGACATGTTACAGTTATTCCTCTACATATGCTGTTACCTGTCCCAAGAGGATTGTTATGAAGATTAAAAGGGTTATATTTGTGGAGTCATTAAAACTGTGCCTGACATTTTGCAAATATTTGTTGAATAAATTTTAAAACAGTACGGTAAGTATGGTAACAAACACTCATATGGCACTCACCCTGTACCAGGCACTGCTCTGAGGGCTTTATATGTATTGGCACACTTCATCATTACTTCTATCCATGAAATAGGTACAATGACTATTTTCATTTATAGATAAGGAAATAGAAGCAAGAAGTTACATCACATTCCCAAAGTCACTATCCAGGTAAGGTCGGAGCCAGGAATTCAACCCAGGAAACCTGGCTCCAGCATGCATACTCTTGGCCGTTTTGCTAACCTGCTGTCTAATAATTTGTAGTTGCCCCATATGATGTTCAGGTTGTGCACTGCAAAATTCCAAGTGATACCAGTCACCTCTTGGACATTGTAGATTTGCATTTTTACCACAACTTCCCAACAGATGTCAGTAATGTGCCATGATCCAATGTCAGCATAGCACATAATTTTCTGGCAGATGGCCTAGGGCGGGAGCACCTATTTCTAATTCTCTCAAAGGACCTGTGAATTCACAGTGGCTCTTCATATATATACATGTAAATGCTGGTCCTGTATATTAAATATAGACCTGGTAGGTATTAGAAGGAAGATGCCTACATGATTTAAGTTGGATACAATGCCACAGCTTCATTAACCCAGTTTGAAATATCATTCAATACTGATTATACCTTCAGTTGTCCACAGACAGCCCTAGCAGAAGTCAGTGACTAGTACCACAGGCAGGGGAAAAAAACACCTTTGCAGTTTGACAGCCAAGGGTGATCAACAGGCAAAT
This sequence comes from Pteropus alecto, assembly GCF_000325575.1. Lineage (NCBI taxonomy): Eukaryota > Metazoa > Chordata > Mammalia > Chiroptera > Pteropodidae > Pteropus > Pteropus alecto. The sequence continues at coordinate 614,018 of NW_006431909.1, read as the reverse complement.
GGCATAAGGAGCTCCAAGCAGGTGGGATAGGAAATGAAAGGCCATTTTGCTCAATATGCTCAGTGCCTGATTCTTTAATAATGTTTACATTTTAATGGAAATCTTTGGAGTAATTAATTTTAAAACACTTATTATTGAAATTCCAGCAGGAAAAATAACTTTGCCATTGCTTATTTAATGCTCTTGTGCCCTAAGCCACCCTTCTTTTCTCATTGAAACAATTTATTAATTTTTTTTCAATAATGCAAAACTTCTTAGAGAAATTTTATCATTTTTTTCAATAATGCAAAACTTCTTAGAGAAATTTTTATCATGTTAGTGGGGTGAGTGTGTGTGTGTGTGTGTGTTGATACATGTTAGGTGTGTGTGTGTGTGTGTGTGTGTGTGTGGATACATGTTTGGATATACATCTTATATGTCAACAGACTCTAAGATGGCATCAATGATAGGAAATATCATTAGATTATCATTGGATTTTTCAGCAGAAATCACATAAGCTAGGAGAGAGTAAAATAAAATATTCAAAATATTTAAAAAGAGAAAGCACCAGCCAAGAATAACATATCCAGCCAAGTTATCCATTAGATATGAAGGAGATATAAAGACTTATCCATACAAATAGAAGCTGAGGGAATTTGCCACCACAAGACCTGAATTATAAGAAATTCAGAAAGGTGCTCTTCTACCTGAAACAAAAAGACAAAGGTATACAAAACTGTAAGAGGACAGACAGACAAAAGGAAATTGCAACTCAATTTCAGAATAAATGTAATGGTGTAACATAAAGGTTAAAGGAGGTAAAAGCATTTTTAAAAAAGAAGACAACATCTATTGCAATTTGGAAATGAATGCACAGCATAAAATGAGAAAATTTGTGTCAACAAAAACATAAAAGGGGAAGGGGTAAAGGACTGAATGCGCACAGGTGAATGGAGATAAGATTTAATCAGGAGAAAAATGACTATTGAACATATGAATTTTTTTTTGTATAAACCTAATAATAACCACTAAACAAAAATCTAAAACTGAGACACATAACATAAAAAAAAAAGGGAAAGGGGGGAAAATCATCAAATACCACCAAACTAAAATAATAGACAGAAACACAAGGACAAAGAAACAATGGAGACATGGAGCTACCAGAAAACAACAGATAAAATAGCTATAGGAAGTTCTCATGTACCAATAATTACCCTAAATCTAAATGGACCAAATTCACTAATTAAAAGGCACAGATTAGTGGCATGGATTAAAAAACAAAGTCCAAGTATATGCTGCCTTCAGGAGACATGTTTTAGCTGCAAAGACAAACAGACCAAAGTAAAGGAGTAGAAAATGATACTCCAAGCAAATGACATCCCGAGAAAAGTGGGTACAGTCATACTTAAATCAGACAAAATAGATTACAAGATAAAAAGTTAACGAGACAAAAATGGATAGTTTATGATAAAGGGGGCAAGACATCAAGAAGACATAACATATTACCATATATGTACCCAACCTGGGAGCACTAAAATATATAAAGCAAGTATTAACAGAATTAAAGGGAGAAACTGACAAAAATACGAACATTGTAGGGGACCTAAATACCCCATTGACAGCTATGGATAGATCATCCAAACAGAAAATCAGTAAAGAAATATCAGCATTAAATGACACATTAGACCAAACAGACATAATCAATATTTACAGAACTTTTCATCCCAGAGCACCAGAATATACACGCTTGCCTAGCGCACATGGAACATTCTCAAGGATAGACCATATGTTGAAACACAAAACTAGCCTCCACAAATTTAAGAAGATTGAAATCTACCAAGCATATTCTCCAACCACAATGCTTGAAACTAGAAATCAACTACAAAAAAAAAAAAAAAAAAAACTAGAAAAACCACAATTTGTGGAGATTAAGCAACATGTTACTGAACAGCTATGGGGTTAAAGAAGAAATAAGAGATCAAAAGATACATAGAGACAACTGAGAATGACAATAAGACATATCAAAATCTTTGGGATGCAGCAAAAGTGGTAATAAGAGGGACGTTTACAGCATTACAGGCCTATCTCAAGAAACAAGGAAAATCTCAAATAAACAACCTAATACTTCACCTTAAAGAAATAGAAAAAGAACAAACAAAGCCCAAACTCAGTAAAATGAAGGAAATAACAAAAATTAGAGCAGAATTAAATGAAATAGAGAACAAAAAATATAGAAAAAATTAATGCAACAAAGAGCTGGTTCTTTGAAAAGCTTAATAAAATTAACAAACATCTAGCTAGACTAAGGCAAAAAGAGAAAAGACTCAAACAAAAATAGGAATGAAAGAGAAATTACAACAGACACCACAGAAATACAAAGATCTATATACAAGAACACTTATAAAAGGCTATATGCCACCAAATTCAATCACCTACAAATAATGAACAAGTTCTTAGAAATATATGACTTTCTTAGACTTAATCATGAAGAACTGGAAAATCTAAATAGACGAATCAATAGTAAGGAAATTGAAACAGTCATCAAAAATCTCTCCAAAAGTAAAAGTGCAGGACTGGAAGGCTTCACTAGTGAATTCTACCAAACATTCAAAGATTTAATACCTGTCCTTCTCAAACTGTTCTAAAAAACGGAAGAGACAATAATTTCTAATTCATTTTATCAGGTCAACATTAGCCTGATACCAAACCTGGCAATAACAAAACAGTAAAAGAATATTAGAGACCAATATCTCTGATGAATATAGATGTAAAAATCATAAACAAAATACTAGCAAATCCAATAAAACAATAAATCAAAAAGATAACACATCATGATCAAGTGGGGTTCATTCCAGGGGCACAAGGATGATTCAACATAAGCAAATGTGATACATCACATTAACAAAATAAAAGATAAAAACTGCATAATCATATCAAAAGATGCAAAAAAGAGCATTTGACAAGATATAAAATCCATTTATGATCAAAACACTCAATAAAATGGACACAGAAGGAAAGCACCTCAACACAATAAAGGCCATATATGACAAACCCTCAGTTCACATAATACTCAATAGTGAAAAACTGAAAGCTCTTTCTCTAAGATCAAGAACAAGATAAGGATGCCCAATCTCATCACTGTTACTCAACACAGTAGTGGAAGAATTAGCCAGAGCGATCAAGCAAGAGAAAGAAATAAAAGGCATCCAAATTGGGAACGTAGAGGTAAAATTGTCACTTTTTGTTGATGATATGATTCTTCATATAGAAAACCCTAAAGACTCCACCAAAAAAAAAAAAAAAAAACTATTAGAAACAATAAACAAGCACAGAAAAGTTGCAAGATACAAAATCAATGTACGAAAATCCATTGCATTCCTATATACTAACAATGAAATATCACAAAAAAAAAAAATGAAGAGAATAATTCCTTTTGCAATTGCAACAAAAAATAATAAAATACCTAGGAATCAACAAAAGATGTGAAGGGCCTATACACTGAAAACTACAAGACATTGTTTTAAGAAATGAAGAGACACAAAGAAATGGAAAGATATTCCATGTTCATGGATTGGAAGAATCAACATAGTTTAAAAGGTCATATTACCCAAAGCAACATTCAGATTTAATGCAATCTCCATAAAAATCCCAATGGCTTATTTCAAAAAAATAGAACAAAAAATCCATATCGGTATGGAACCACAAAAGACCCCAAATAGCCAAAGAAAGTCTGGGGGTGGGGTGGGGAAAGTCAGAAGTATCACACTTCTTGATGTCAAATTATACTACAAAGCTACAATAATCAAAACAGTATGGTATTGGCAGAAAAGCAGACACATAGACCAATGGGACAGAATTGAGAACCCAAAAATAAACCTACACTTGTATGGACAACTAATTTTTGAAAAGGAGCTAAAAACATAGTGGAAATAAGAAAGCTTCTTTAACCCTTTTCCCATTTAGGGAAAAAAAAAAGTGCAGCTCGCTGCCACCATTAATATCACACCTACGTAGGAATGCTACATTTTCTAGGATTTGACATTTTTAATGATCAAGAATTACTAAATTTTGTAAATGGAAATAACACTCCTAAAAACAGAATGCTATAAATAGAATGATGTTGTTTGTTTCCAAAAACTATTCATATACTAGAGCGATGCGAAAATAATAAAAGCAAGATATTTTGTGGCAAAATTTAAGGGTAAGGTAAGACTGTAATCCGCAGGTTATCTCAGGGTAAACACTGCAGCTGCAAGCACCGTCGGTGAATATTCTCAGGAGCAAATGGGAAATGGGTTAATAAACGGTGTTTGGAAAATTGTAAAGCCATATACGAAAGAATGAAACTAGATTGCTATTTGACACCATATACAAAAATTAACTCAAAATGGATCAAAGATATAAATATAAGACCTAAAACAAAAAAAATACATAGAAGAAAACATAATTAATACCTTAAACTTATGAACATTGGTCTCGGGGGATTTTATGAAGTTGATCCCAAAGGCAAGGGAAATAAAAGCAAAAATAAATGAATGGGACAACATCAAACTAAAAAACTTGTGCACAGATCTACATAAAACAAAAAGGCAAGAACCAAACGGAAGAAGATATTTGCAAATGATACCTCCTATAAGGAGCTAAATATCCAAAATATATTAAGGAGCTAATATCCAAAATATATAAAGAATTCACAACCCAGTGGCAAAAAAACAACAACAATCCTATTACAAAAGAGCACACGACCTGAAAACTTTTCCAAGAAGATATACAAATGGCCAACAGATATATGAAAAGATGCTCAACTTCAGTAACTATAAGGAAAATGCAAATTAAAACCACAATTAGAATGCTGTCATAAATACCACAACGAGATACCACCTCACACCTGTTAGAATGCTGTCATAAACAGGACAAGTAATAAGTGTTGGAGAGGCTGTGAGGAAAAAGGAACCCTCATACACTGCTGGTGGGAATGTAAATTGGTACAGCCACTATGGAAAACAGTATGAAGGTGCCTCAAAAAATTAAGGATAGAACTACCATATGACCCAGCAATCCCTCTTCTGGTTATCTAGCCCGAAATTTTGAATACGTTTATTGGTCAACATATATGCACCTCTATGTTCATCACAGCATTATACATGGTAGCCAAAACATGGAAACGACCTAAGTGTCTTTCAATCAATGGGTGATTGAATAAAGACATGGTATACATATATACAATGGAATATTATTCAGGCATAGAAAGGATGAAATATGGCCATTTGTGACAAAATAGGTGAGTCCTGAGAGTAGTATCACACTAAGTAAAATAAGTCAGATGGAAAAAGACAAGAACTGTTAAGATTTTACTCATATATGGGATATAACAGAAAACAACAAACAAAACAAACTCAGACACAGACCATAGGATGAAGGTTACAGAGGGAAAACAGGGGAAGGGGGAAAGACAGAGTGTAAAGGGGGTCAAATAAAATGTGGAGGGAGACTGGACTTTGGGTGGTAAGCACACGATTTACAGATGATTTATTATAGAATTGTACACTTGAAGCTTATATGTTAACTATTGTCGGTCTAATAAATTTAATGTAAAAAAAAAAGGCTTTCTGAGGTGGGGGCCCTTCGGGTGTTGACACTGGGATGGAGAACAGAGCAGAGGCTTTGGGCAGGTATGAGAAGGGGGCATGGTGGAGGTCTTCTTAGTTTGAGTTTCTCCAGAAGCAGATGCCAAGGCAAGCATTTGAGATTATTTGAGAGGGGTGAACATTGATAGGGGAAGCAGAAAGTGACATAGAAAAAGGAAAGCAGCCAAGAAGGGGTATGCTATCAAGCCAGAACCACTGTGGAGAACTGGAGCTTACTTTTGTTAGGGAACTTTGAGAGCCCATGTAGAACACACACTTCCAAATTATCTCCACAGAGAGGTGAGGGACCTGGAGTATTTATACACCATCTCCTATCAGTAACTGGATGAGGGCTGTTGGAATGGGAAGCTGCATGAACTCCCTGATATGGAAGGCTTGCCATGCTCAAACCTAGAGCAGACCGAGCACCAGTAGTCTAAGAATGCCCACAGGCAAAGTTCGTGTGTTGTCACTGGCAGTCAAACCACTGTGTGTTGATGGGGGAGGGTCGCAGGACATGGACTTGGCACCCAGTGTCTGCTACACACTCCCACCCAGGCATATGCATCCAAACACTACTCTTGAGCCAGGCATCACAGCTACTCCCCTGCACCAATACTTCCAGAGATTAGACGATGACAGTTCTAGTCCAAATTGAGTTTAATAGGGAGTTTCGGGGAGGGATTGATGGGAAATGCAGAGGTCTGGGACAGGGGCCAAGTTGAGTTCTGAATTAGAAACCAGGAGGTCCTAGGGGACTCTAATCCAGGAGAATTCTTCCTATGTCTCAGGGTTAAGGACCTGAAGGGTGGGATCCTGGGGAGGTTGGGGAGGGCATCATAAGAGCTCTACTGGGATGGTACTGGGAGCTGTGTTGGGATGCCCCAAGTACCATGTAGGCGGAGTTACATCTCATATTCCAAGTGTGAAGAGCTAAGTTAGGGGAAGGGGCCCCAAAAGAGCCCAGCAGGAAAGGGGTTAGGAGTCCAGGTTGTTTCACAGAAACAATCAAGGGGCCTCGATTTCACAGAAATCAACAAGGGGGCTCCTTGTGAGTGAGGGAGGGATATCACACCACCCCAAATATTGGGGACTGTTCCCCCCAGCAGCCATTTTGGGGTTTTAATGTAAGACCCCAGTGGCAGGACATTCCACATACATTATCAGGGATTTGCAATATTAGCATACGCTGGCTGTCCCACAGGACGGTGGGGACTGGAAAATCAGTCCAGGTTCTGGGTTTGAGTCCTAAGAGGACAGGCCTGGGGGTGCCACACGGCTCCTCTTCAATAGCTGCCGGAGCTGTGAACAAGACAAAGAGGGAGAAGTTCTGGAGGCTGCAGAAAAGGTGGGAGAGGCACAGCTGGGGTTAAAGAAAAAAAGCTGAGTGGGATCTGTTGAGTTTGAAGGCTGGAGTTTCGGAGTCAAGATTTGGGTTTAGGGGTGAAGGTCTGGGTCCACACACTGAGAAAAGGCTCAGGAACCACAATTGGGAATGAAGGGAACGCTGTTGCTAGTTGGAGTTCCCAGCATGCGGTTTGCATTGAGGATGGGGAACTGAACGGTAGAGACTAGGGGTCAAAGGTCACGTTTGGGGGTCAGAAGTACTACTTTGATGTCAGGACTCAGGGTTGGAAGTAGAGGTCATACTTTGAGGTCAGGAGTCACCATTACAAGGTAAGAGATCAAATGCTGGGGTCAGAGGTCACATTTTAAATTCAGGGTTAGATAGGGTTCAAGGTCACCTTCTAAGATTACGAGTCACCCTTTAAGGTCAGGAATATGTAGGGTCAGGGATTCACCCTGTTAGGTCAGAGGCCACTCTGCAGGAAGGGTAGGCGCAGTGCTCACCCCCTCAGGGCCCGGCCCAGGCCGCAGCAAGTGGACAGGCTGCTCGTTCTCCAGGTTGCGCAGTGTTGGATCTGCCCCAGCTGCCAGCAGGTGCCGCACAATGGCCTCCTGGGGTGGCCCAGGGGGCAAGGCAGCCGCCATGTGGAGGGCTGTGTTCCCATGGGCCTGAGAACAGTAAGGAGAGGACTGATAAGAATTCAGACTCAGCTGGCCTGGACCCTCAACATCATACTTCATACTCTGCCACATTCACATCCCATATCTCGCCCCTTTGACATTCCAGAACCCACCTCTACAACCACATTTCCACACATCTCTGAGTCCGACACATTCCCCCCAACCTACGTCCACATCCTACACATCCCTTTCAAGGTCCTATATATTGTCTCTTCCGTGGCCACAGCCCATGGGACTCCCAACATTCCTCTCTGCTCTCTCTGCCATATCTCTCACAATCTGCATGTTCTAGCCTAGGCCCCCACCTTCATGTTGACAAAGGCCCGCAGGTCTCCCCGTGGCAGCTCCAGCAGCAGCTGAACCAGGGTGGGGTTGGCAGCCTGCACAGCCAAATGAAGAACTGTCTTGTTGCTTTTGATCTCCTGTGGGGAAGTGGATGGCAAAGGTCAGGCCAGTCCTCAAAGCCAATACCTCTCTATGGAGCCCAAGAGCCTTTAGAGACCCTGTCTCTTCTTTGCAAGCACCCAAGCATGCTCTATACAGTTGTATGTGTTGTACACTACACAAAACACCACGTTTAAGAGGTGCCATTTGCATCACATGTCGCAGAACTGTACATTTATAAGACAATTTTCCAACCCGAGTGTTTGAGAAAAAGGCTCCTTTCCTAATCCTCTAAAACAGCTCTCTGGGCTAGCAGCTGCTCTGATCACCCCACATTCTATTAAGCACAGTAAAATGCACCATATTCCACATGAATTGTACTTTATCTACAAAGATAGGACTCGAGCAGCATTAATCAGTCAACTAACAAAGCCTATATCCACTTCCATACTGAGCTGTTCTCTTCATATTTTTGAGCAAATAAAGCTGTCTTCCACAATGACTTTTACTATGTACCTTTAGAGAATTTGTAATAATGAACATTAAAAATGTTACGTGTTTATACAGGGCAAAACAACCTAGTTGGCTCACCAAATAAATTATGAAGAGAAAACAGAGATGGAGGAGGAAGCTCTAAAGTAAGAGTGACTTAAAAAGACATATCACTGCGATATGTGGGCTTTATTTGGATCCTAGTTTGGTTTTTTTTTAATGAAAAATATATGTCACTTTAAAGCCAAAATGAAATGTGAAATTTGAACATAGCAAGGACATTTGACATCATGAGATTGTTAATTATTTTTAAGGTGCGATAATGGTATTAAAGTTAAAAGAGTTATTATCATTTAAATACAAATATTTATGGATAAAATTATAATGCTTGGATTTGCTTAAAATAATACAGAAAATAGAAGAATAGATGGGGCAGGACTGGCTATGAGTTGCTGGTTATTAATGAGTGGTACATGGAGTTCATTATACTATTTTCTGTACTTAACCAGTGTCGAAATTTTTTAACTAAAACATAACAGAAAAAAAAAAACATGTAGATGTTTAATTCTATCAGCCAGCCTGTAAAGGAGCTACTATCATGGGAAGGAAGATAATACAATTAAGAGCTAGATTCTGGGATTGGACCACCTGGGTGCTAATCCCCTCTCTGAAGCTCACAAACTATAAAATTTTTGACTCTTTGTGCCTCAGTTTCCTTATCAGTAAAATAGAGAAAGTAATAATAGCACATGCATTAAGGGTGTTTTGAGGATTTGATAAGTTAATCTGTGATACTCGGTGCTTGATGACTAGTAAGTACTTGATAAATATGAGCTAAGATCAGTAATATTATTTCCAATTAACAACTGGGCACAGAGCAGTGAAATAATGTGCTCAAGGACACACAGCTGGGCTGGGAAGAGGCAAAGTCACTGTTTGGAGCCCCTGAACATCCAGGTACCCCCACCCCACACGCCCTCCTAGGGGCCAGCTGCCCATAGCCCAGCTCACCTGGCTGGTGTGATCAGCACCCATGTGCAGCAACATATGAACACAAGACAACCTGTCTCGGGCCTGGGTACTCAGCACCCGGGGACAGAGGTCAGGCGGGTACATAGCAACATTGAAGGCCAGAATGGCTGTGTGGAGTGGGGTGAGGCCTGTGGAATGGAGAAAGTGAGGGCTCTGCATCTGAGCACCCACCCTTCCCAGGCCCACCTGCCACACCGGCCCTGCCCACCACCCAACTTACCCTCGAAGTCTCTGGCTTCTAGGTCAACCCGAACCCCTGAGTTAATCACAGCCTGGAAGGAGGAGAAAACAGAGTGTTGGATTAGGGTCTCCCCAGGCCTCCGAGCCCTGGAAGCCAGGATTTGGGCAACCAGTACACCCCACCTGCCATGGCCTTACCAAGAGGACTCCTGGGAGCCCATAGGTAGCAGCCACATGCAAGACAGAACGTCCCTGATGGTCAGTGGCATTGGGCTCTGCTCCCAAGTTCAGTAGATCTTCCACAATCAGGGGCTGGTTGGCAGCAGCAGCCACCAGGAGAGGGGTCTGCAGGTAACAGGAAAGGTCAGTCTGGGCCCCCAGCCCCCTCCCCTTCTGAAAAGCAGGAATTCAGACCCCCAGACCCTCTGCCCTCAGATTCAGGAGTCTAGACTTGTAGCACTCACCTTGCCCTTATGCTCACGAATGTCCAGACGTCTGTACATTTGGAGCCTCTCAGCTGCAGCGTATGCTGCCCAGCGTAGCCCCCGAGCAGCAAACAGGTGTAGGAGCCTGAGGACAGATGTGGGTAACAGTGAGCAGAGCCCCTAGGTAAGGAGACCACAGACTCCATTCCCTTATACTCACGTGTCTCCCTCCTCATCCTGGGCCAATAGTTGTGGCCCCAACGCCAGCATATGAGCACGGGCTGTGTCCAGGGATGGTCCAGTGACCACAGGGGGCAATTGTGGGGGCCCTGAGGGGAGTCCAGAAGGCTTCCAGGATCCCATCTGTGTCAGGGAAGGTTCTGCATAAAGCCGGGTATCCAGGGGCTCCTGAAGGGTACAGACGGTGGGGAGAGCCAGTCAGCTGAGGAGTCTCTCTTCTCAACCCACCACACACACCTACACATACAAAACGCCAGGTAAAGTGGCTGTGTGTCCCACCTGTGCAAAGCGAACTTTTTGGGCTTCAACTTTGCCCTAAGGAATGGGATTGTAACCCAGCCACAAACATCTCAGAACGCCACATGAAGGCAACTGGGAATTTTGGAAGCCCTTCGGCATCCTGTTCCCATTCTGTATCTTACCTCCATACCCTGGGAAAATGGACACGGCTGCCCTGGGTCCGAGGATGGGTAGAAGTCAGGAGTTAGGAAACCTTCAGCAGCAGTAGGGTAAGAGTAGGGGCTGTCTGTGTAGGCAGCATGCGTGTTGGGGTTCCAATCTGGAAAGCCCGCGGTGGGGGCCAGGCTGCCAAGTCCAGAACCCACAGTCTCCTGGTGTGCTGAGAAGTAAGTGTGGCCTGCATGTGAGAGGAGGAGCAGGGACAGGCCTAGTTACCAGAGGTAGGGAAGTCACAGCTAAGGCTAGAGGACCTGTATGAGGGCCTAGAGTCTCCCAAGGTAATGAAAGCTAGTATTTTGGGACAGCCAGGGACTGGAACCTAGGATCGTGGGCCACCAAGGGGTTAGAAGGTTGGACTTCTGGTACTTTAACTCCTAGGCTGCTGAAGTGTTGAGAGCCGAGACTTCCAGGGCCCCTGGGACACCCAAGGGCTGTGCGCATAGACTGCTCGGCTACAGAAAATCTGGGAGATCAAATTTCCATTGGGTCCCAACAAGAATCAGGGCCTCACTCCTAAGTCCCCTAAAGTCTTAAGAGTTGGGATGTTTGAGTTCCTAAAGGAAGGTGGGGCAGGGAGTTGAGGGAAGGAGATAAGTTTCCAGACTTACCAACCTCACCCTCATTCACAGATGGGGTCAGGGGCTGGGCCAGGGAAGGCGGGAACTGTCCCTGTAGAGACATAAGCAAAAAGGAACGAGGGTAAATTTATCTGGCAGATTCCTCAGCATCCATTCCTCACCTATAGGGTATCTAAGGACGACATCTCTTATCATCCCTGAGGACCCAGCAAGCCAGCAAGTCCCTGCCCAACAGGAGAAGGCCTCCTGACAGCTGCAGTTGACTGCGCTTCATAGGCCTCACCGGTGCTCCACCCGCGTCAGGCTGTTGCTGGCGGCGCCTCTGTTCTTCCAGGAGCTTCTTCACTGTCTGTGATGGGCAGTGGCTACGCTCACTCCGGCTCACTGCGGGAAGGGGAATGGGAAGAAGTAATCAGGACCCAAGTGCACCGGGGAGTGGATCTGGGTGCCCTCCTCGCCCTCCCGCGCGGAAAAACTGGCACACTGATGCTGCCTGAGAACGCCAAAGCCAATCTAAGATTTCGGGTGCGGCGCCCGCCTCCGCCGTTTCCTTCCTTTTGCTCCGCAATTTCCCCTCTGACCCAACTTTCCACCAGCGTCGTGGAAACTGAGGACGGGGGAGGAAGGCGCCCCTCTGCGCCCCCTCTCCCCACACTTCCGTAAAATGTCTCCCCCGCTCCCCCCGCCCCAGACCTCCCAGTCCTGAGGCCTCGGGAGTCGCCGGGCATCACATTTTGGACACGCAAATCCAGGTTCCCAACAGCTCTCTGCACAAGAAGCTGCCCTGATACTCTCCTCGGAAACCAGGCGTCCCCAGCCCCTTTCCCGAGGGAACCACGAGTCAACCGCCCCCTAGCAACTTAGAGATACAGAGGTCTAGACTCCGTCTCCACCTTCATACCGAGGAGTCTAGGCCCCATCCCGCAGGAGTCCAGAGCCTAGCACCCACGTCCCCAAGACCCAGGAGTCCTGACCTTCAGGAAGCCCGAGTCCTCAAACCTCACTCTGCCGAGTTCCGACCGAGGAAGTGTTAAGCGCGGGGGGCGGGGGGGGGGCAGGCTCGGAAACAGGCCAGACGCGACGCGCTGACGTCACGGCGCTCGCGCAAAGGAATCTTCCATCTCCCCCTTCCTTCCAGTCGCGCGCCCCAGGTGTCCGGCTGGTAGGCGGGGCGCGCAGCCAAGCGCCGCGCTAGTGGAATCCCCGCACGTGGGGAATTCCTACTCAGCCCCAGGACCCGGGATGGGTGGCGACTCGGAAAGTCACGCGGCCGGGGCAGAATCACCGCCGGCGTGGACCCTATGGCCAGGCACCAGACCTTCCCCATTGAGACCCGTTGTTCATTTTAAACAACCATGGCCCCAAGGGCTCAATCCAGCACCGCTTTCTAAAGGAAGGAGTCCGGGCCGTCAGCCCCCTACTCCCACAGGGCCTAGGGGTCCCGGCTTCTTGCCCTTTCACGCCCGGGACCCAGGGTTCCGGATCCCCAGTCCCCTTTCCCCCAGGACCTAGGAGTCCAGAATCCCATCAGCTTCTCTATCACGACCCTGTCTTCCCACCAAACACTGGGTACTCTCAGTCTCAGGACCCAGGACTTGATGCTCCAGCTCAGTCCCTCGGGGCCTCAAGAATCTGACTCTCGGCCCCTCACTCTTTTGGGGCCGAGCGGGCCTCACCTCCCGCTTCTCCATTACCTCGGGGATTCCGTGGAGCGGATTGCGGGCCCCCAGGGCCCCGGCCTCGGCGCTGCGCCAGCCTTGCTGTTACCCCGCGGAGCCGCCGCCGGGTCCCCGATCTTGGGTCCGGTCCCCCGCGAGTTTTTAAAACGGGGTTCTGGCCCCGCCCAGTCCTGGGTATGGCCCCGCCCACAGTTCGGGAGTCCCCGCTTTGCGCTTGAGCAAACTCAGGCTCTGAATGGGCGGGGCTGACTTTGAGCACAGGACTCCTGAGTGTAGAGGAAGAGGGAGCTGGGGGATCTTCGTACCTTTTGGTGAGGGAAATGGGCCTGGGATACTGGGCTTCTGAAGTAGGGGGGCACTGGCGGCCTGGACTTCTGGGTCTGTGTCTAGGGGGTGCTGGAGACCTCGACTCCTGGGCCTTGGGCAATATTCCTGGGTCCTGGGGGGAAGAGGGAGCTGGGGATTTGGGCTTCCTTGTCTCCAGGTTGGAATGATCTGTAGGTAAAAGTGATATAGGTGAACTCAAATTTCTCCCTTTTTCCCACGTCAACTCCTTTTTCAGAAGTCAGTTCTCATTCATTCATCATTTAAAATAATGTATTGTCGCAGGGGAAGCACTTTGCTGGGTGCTGTGATATAACTGTGAACTAAGCAGGGAGGAATTTCCAGCCCTCAAGCCAACTGACATTCCAGTGGGAGGCTGTTCTCAGTTCCCATCTTGGTGACTAGCCACAGCACTGACCAGTGAATCATATTTCTCCCCTGCTTTCAAGACTCCATGCTCTCCTGGTTCTCCTCCCTCACTTGCAGCTACTTCTCAGTTTCCCTGGCGTTTCCTCCTCTTCCCCCATTCTGGGGGGACAGGAGAATGGTTCTCTGTCTGTGCTCGCTTCCTTGGTGATCTCATCCAGTCTCCTGGCTTTAAATACCATCCATGAGCCTTCGACCCCTCAAATTTACATCTCAGGGCCAGACTTAAGCCCTGAACTCATAGAGGCAGCTGTGGTCATTCTACTTCTCCACAGGGAGACCTATCAGACAGTTCTAAGTAGACCCAAACCTTGGCACCTTCCGCCTAAAACCTGCTTCCCCTCCTTCGCCATCCTGTCAAAGGATGCTTCATCTTTTCAGCTGCTCAGGCCAGAAGCTTTGGTCATTCTAGATTCCTCTCTATCATACTCACCTTTATCTACTCCAACAAGTTTTGTTGGCTCTACCTTCAAAATCTTTCCAGAATCTCCCCCGGGGCCCACACCTTGGTCCACCTGTCATCTCTCACCTGGACAATTGTAGCAGCCTCCCTGGTCTCTCTGACCCCTCTCCCCCAGTTTATCCCCAAAGGCAGTCACAGGGACCCACCACCTCTCCTCCTCCCCCACACACATACCGGAAGCAGATGGTCTTGCCACCAGCAGGGTGACATCCGCTATTGCTGCCTCTCAACTCCCCCACCGTTCATCAGAACTTCTCTGGGCAAAAGCCCTTTGCCAGAACCCTTCCAGCCTCCAGCTCACCATGGTCTTTCAAGGCAACATCCTGTTCCTGCTTCTGCTCCCAGGTGAAGCCAACAGTTAGGGTGGGGGTGAAAGGGGTGGCTTGGGTGGCATCTGAAGGGAGGGATGCTGAAGGTGAGTCCTTCTCCCAGTGCCCCTTCCCTTTCCAAAGATCAGTTGGATTTAGGGCCTAGTTCTCTGGGGGAGGGAAGCTGAGCTCTAGAGTGCCTGCCTGCCTGTTAATCTCTTCTTCTCACTGCTGAGTCTTTGCCTCTTCTCTCTCTGAATCTCTGCGAGCTCCTCTCCCATTTGGCCCTTCTTTCTCATTTGACCTTTCTGGAATGGAGGTTACTTCTCAGGACATCACCTTTCCTTGCATCTTATTTTTGGAACCACCTCTCCCTGCTGACTACCTTCCCTCTCTTTCCACAGTGGCTACAGCTCAGACAATCCCAGGTGAGAAATCAGAACTCCTTCCCCTTTACCGTGCTACTTCAGGTACTGCTTCCATCCCTAAAGCGTGGCCCGAGGGCCCTAGAACCCCGCAGCTGCTCTCCAGCTAACCATCTCATCTCTCATCTCCACATCAGAGTCCCCAGGGGATCTGCAGCCCTCTGCAGATCCCCATCTCACTGCCCTCATCACTAAATTGAAGCCCCATGGATTTGGCCAACCCCCAGCCTCTCTTCAGGAGTACCCACTTTGCCCAAAGCATAGCATATGTCTCACTACGCTGGGACACCCCCAGACTCTCTCTGGATCTCCATTTCCCTTTTCATCCCCCAAGCACAACCCCAGGGAACCTGGGACATCCCCCAGGGACTTCCTCTGCCCATATGCCCAAAACACGATCTTGAAGGCCTGGAACCCCCCTCAGCCATCTTCTTGTTTTGGCCCCCACCGTCCAGCTTCCTGTTCTGGATGTGGGCCCCTCTCGCTGCCGCTCCTAGCAGGGCTTGTGGCCACGGATGCAGTGGTATCCCTGCTAATCGTGGCTGTGGTGTTTGTGTGTGCGCGCCCACGCAGCAGGCCCACCCAAGGTGAGGACAGGAACAGGCCGGGCTTGAAGGGGGTGGTGTCCCTAGGGTGGAGGTCCCCACGGAGGGGGCCCCCGGGGAAGCCCTGGAGGCACTGCTGGGGAAACCCTGGTGGCATTGCTTGGGGGGAACTCCTGAGGAAACCCCTGAGGCACAGGGTCCCAAGGGAGGTGGAGATGTGGTGGGTGGTGGGTGGTCATGCCTCATGCTTTCTCTCCCCCACCCCCAGAGGATGGCAGAATCTACATCAATATGCTTGGCAGGGGCTAATCCCCCTGTAACTGTGACCTTCGACTTCTGATCCTCTCGTCCTGGATTGTGTTGGTGGCACAGGAAACTCACTTCACCCTTTGGGTTGGAATAAAGCAATTGAACTACCTCTACTTCTAATTATTGTTCAAGGAACCCCAGGGTCCCCAAAGCTTCCCTCCTATTTAGCTGTTTCTGGGTCCATGACCCACCCTCCCAGAACCCCACATATCCACATCCCCTCGGCCCAGGGATCTGGAGTAACTCAGCAGTGTTTTGTGCTTCAAGTTTATTTGTGGGCAGGGTTGGGAAAAAGTCTGATTTCTCAGGTAGGGCACTGTGTGGATCTGTATCTTGGTGGGAGTAGGAATAGGGTGCTGGGTAGGCATCAGGAATGGCTGAATCCAGGTATCATGTTGTTGATTGCTATGATTTGGGCTCATTTGTAATACTGCCTCTGTGTGTTGAGGTCACTGTAGACATCTGACCTCTGACCTTGGAGTTCCTAAAGGAATGGACAAGGGTTGAGACCATCAGTGGAAGGGGTCCACCAAATAAAACAAAATCCAGTCTTCTCCCAGTGGCCTGCAAAGCCCCTGGTAGCTTCTTCAACATTGCAGCCATGTTAGAGATGTAGATTTTATTTAAATGCATTCAAAGTTCCCCTTTGTACTCTGCCTCATCATTATGCCCTGCCTCAGGGCCCTTGCACACACATACCATTCTCTCTGCCTGGTTCCTTCTCCCCCTTCAACTCTCCGCTCATGTCACTTCCTCTGAGAGGCACTTCTTGAATTCTCCATCTGTAGTTTCTTCCTCCCACACCCCAGTCACTGTCACATCAGTCTGCTTTATTCCTTCATGATGCCTTCCAAACTGATCTTATTTGTTAATTTGCTTCAAATACGTCTTCCCATCTAGGATGTAAGCTCTGCTGCTGTGCCCCCAGCATCTAGCACATATAGGTGCTCAACAAATTCCACCAAAGAAATGAATAAAGTGAAGCAATGCTTTGCCTTAAAATTTCATTGCCTCCAGTAACTAGAAACCCTCTTCAGTCTTCTGGACATCAGCCAGACTCAAGATTCTTACACTTTACAAAGAGACGTTTTATCCACGAGTGAGGCAAAGCAAAGCTGGTTGCCAACAAATAAAACAGACATCACAGAGCAGGGCTCACAGTTGCTGGGGAAGGGTCTATGGCCCCAAGAAGCAGGTGTCAGACAGAACCCCTGAAATCATATGCATATGTCTGGTCTGGGTGTGTATCTTTCTGGGGAGGGGTCTATTTGGCTTCCATGAGATTCTCAGAGGAGCTCATGACCCCCTAAAGAGTTAAGAAAGATGTTGATGGGCAGGAAATGAAAAGATGTCTCTATCTGCATCATGGTTCTTGAGAAGGATTTCAAGGATACTTGCATCATCTCTAAATTACATACACGATTTTGTATTTTTTGTGTGGATTTTTTCTGAGGAGTCTCTAGCTTTCATCAGTTTCTCAAAGGGATGCAGGACCCTTGCCCCTCAAAATTCTAGAACTTTGCTCTTTAGAATTACCAAGCTAGAGTTATATCCTCTGCCTTTATGAGAGCTCCCAGAAATCAGCCTATCTTGGGCTAGGCTTTTCCAGAACAATACGGAGACTGTTTTCTGGCTAAGGCCTGCACCATCCCTACATTTCCTCTCCACACATTTTAAGCTGAGCATAAGGTCATGAGTGATCACCGAAAGTAGTTTTGGACAGAAGATTAAAAGACTAAGGAAGATTAATCTTCAAGGGTTTGAGGGGCTGCTTTAGGTTCTAAAGCGATGGGGGGGAGGGGGGCGCGGGTATTTAGGACAGACACCCTCAGGGCAGGAGTGAGATGTGAGGAAGAGAAGCTGGTTTCCTCACCTGATAAGTCGACTCTGTCTCAGCAGTGCGCTGTTTCCGGGTCACTACTGGGGTGGGGAGTGTTGTGGGGTGCAGAAACAGACAAGGTGGTGAATTGGGGACCACTTGATTGATGCAAAATCAGTTCCTCCATCACCATCCTTTTGGATGGTTGTGTCTTGGGAGTTTACCCCTCCCCTCCAGACAAGTCCTCAAAGCATCCCAGGCCATCCCCTGCCAGCCCCACTCACCATCCACGGCCCCTCGCCCCCGAGGGACTAGCCGGCCCAGGGAGTACACTGCCAGGGCGATGAGGAGGGTCAGCACCAGGTCCCCCAGCACAATCCCCGCCAGCACACCAGGGCTCACCACAGAACAATTGCATTCTGGGAATGTATGTGGGACAGGGGTCAGGGGAGGTCACTGGGAGTTGGGAATTGGGAGGAAGTGTTTGCAGGGGTAGGTTTGGAGAGATTTGGTAAAGGACAGAGATGGGGAGGTCTTTGGGAAGTGGGGAGGGGAATTGCAGGATCTAGGCCTACCGCTCTGGGCCTGGACAGCGCTGAGACCTGAGGAGAGAAAAAGAAGGTCAACTGCAGCTCAGGGGCTATGACCTGTGGGTAGGAGTAGAAGCTGGGGAGGGTGGGTTCTGATAGCTCGGGACCGAGGGTGGAGAGCTACATCTGGTAGATAGGACATGTGGCTGGCGTAATGGCCACTGGACTGTGTTACTTCTACACCGACTCGTCCTGTTACAACACCCTTAGAGTCCTTCCCCCTGCCTCTATCGGAGGCCAAATGTTGGGGGATCAGGTCCTGGGAGAGACCCATAAGGTTTGCGGGGCTGAGGATCCGCTCTCATCCCAACCCTCTCTTTTGGTTTTCTGTTTCCATACTGCTCCCTGCCCTGCCCCAAGCTGAGCCCAGGGACTCAGGAGGCAGCTGCAGAAGCCCCCGACTCACCACCCACAGTCAGAAGGAGAGGCAGGAGCAGGAGCCTGTTGGAGGGTCCAAGGCCCCCCATGGCGTAGGCAACGCTGCTGGACACCACAGTCCAAGAGCCGGTGGGATGTGGCGTAGTGTCCAACCAAGTGAAGGAGGAAGTCTGAGGTGGGCGGTGGCAGGAGGGAGGAGGGGATAATAGGGGAGGAGAGACAGAGGAAGATAACACCAGAAAGAATCATGCTCAGACACCCAGGGGCCATGCTGTAGCCCCCAATGGCTGGACATGAAGGGCAAAAAGTACATATGTCATCTCAACCTCCATACCCAAGCAGGGGTCAGATATCATTGTAGCAGGAGGATCAGTGGCTGGCTATGATTAACGCTAGCTCTGCCTTGTCACTCAACCTCTCTGGGCCTCAGTTTCTTCTATAAAATGAGGAGTAAAATAGTATCTACTTCATAGGGTGTTGTGGGTATCAAATAAATTAATGTTTCTAGAATAGGGACTGACACTTGTCAGCTTTTTACAAGCACCAGCTCTAACTATTAAATAATCAGAATCTTGTGATGGTCATAGGATATTCATGCACTACTGACATGCAGGTACTCTGTCCCAAGTGTTAACTCATTTAACCTCCACAACACCCTTCAGGGGTAGATGCTCTCTTCTTCCCTATTTTACAGAAAGGTAAAGACACTTGCCTAAAGTCACACAGCAAATAAAGATGAAAATGGAATGCAGGACCTAAGAACAGATATTTGACCTTTAGAGAGAAAGCAAAAAGAACCCAGGTGGAAAATAGCAAAGGAGAAAACCAGTGACACAGAGAAGGCGGGAGAGGAATAGACACATCACAGACATAGATTGGGAGTCGGGGTGATGATGTGGTAACCACTGGGCCAGGCTGGATTGCCCCAACCAATGAGGAAGTGGCTGGAAGAGAGGACTGAGGGAGGCCACCCAGGAGGAGACAAAGACTTCTGGCCCTCAGCAGGATCCTGAACTGGGGCTGGGGAAGGAGGAACCTGAGGTTAGAGCACTGGGGGGATGGGCCAGCAGCAGGAAGCCCCCCTCCTCCTTCCAGGCGTCACACCCCACAGCTCCCTGGGCCTGAGCTCAGGAGAAAAAGAGGAACTGGTTGCTGGTCATGAGATAGACGCTGAGTGTCTGTTGGGGGTGTGAGGGGGATGGGGAGTCTGGAGGAGGGTCAGGGCCCAGTCCAAGGCAGCACTAGCTGCTGACAAGGAGAAAATTTTGAGATGACCTAAATTAAATTACAGCGGCCAGAGGGTGGAAGGAAAAGACAAGAAAAGCTAATCAGTTAACAATTAAAGGGCAAAAGCAACAAAAGATGCTTATGTTCCTGAGTGTATGTTGAAACTTTGAATTTACTTCCAGCAGGCTATTTCTGTGATTATCTAGAGAATAGCCGAGTGGCCCACCACCAGTCATCACCAAACCCAGGCACCTCAGCTTCTTGCTTACTTGTGAACTTCCTGGACTGTTGCCCATCATTAATCCAAAGGAGCAAATGCTTCTTCCTTACAGACAATGCAAATATCCGAGAACTAGCCTTGCCTCACCTTCTCCCACCCTCTTTCTCGGTAGCCAATGTAAATTCTTTCAAAACAACTTACATCTTTCTTCTCCAAACTCATTGTATAAAAGAGCCTGCCAGCTCCAGGATGGCAGATGAGTCGTCTTCGCCATCTAGCTCTGCTGCTGGTGGTTTAGACTGCATGCCCCAGGACCTGGTCCTTTTTCTGGCTAGCATTTGGCTCAGTAAACCTTTCAGAAAAGCTTTTGGCCATGAAAGTTTTTGTTCAACACTGTTAACAGCTGTCATTACCCAGGCCTGGTTGAGTCTTGTCCCTAAATAACAAACACTGCCCCCTACCCCTCACCATCAACAATGCCAGGTCTGGCGTGAGCATGGAAACAGGCCTTGGCAGCTGTACTGGTACCCCAGGCCTCTCAAGGTGGCTGGAGCAGAGTGAGCCAGGGACTATCAGAGACTGGAAGAGGCTCTGAGCGAGGAGGACCCTGATCTGACTCTGGTGTTCACTGGCTCCCTCTGGTTTGGCATGGGGAGCAGACTGTGGGGAGCAGGGATGGGAGTGGGGAGCCAGGCTGCTGCAATGGGCCAGTTTATTGTGAGGATTTTGTGAGGTCTATTAGAAAGATGGCTGCCTGGCACACTGTAATGTGCAATGGATGTTAATCATTATCATTATTGTTATTGTTATAGTACCTCGAGTCTCTGGTTCTGGGCTCACCTTGATAAAAATCCTCCCTCAAACTCTCAGCCTCAGCCTCAGCCTCCTGATCTGATCTTCCCAACTCCAGCCAGGCCTAGGCTGTCCCCAGTATTCAGTCTAATAGCCAGCACACCTAGGCACCATCCAATCAGAACAGATATGGCCATAGTTTTGGGTCAGAGTCCTGAGCCCCCGTTTAGCTGCTGAGATGTGGGGAAGTCTGAAGTGCCCCAAGAGGACAAACTGAGGTGATGACAAATGTCTGTAGGATGTAGAGTAGAGGCTCTTTACCAATCAAAAGAGAAGTATCTCAATATTTTAGCAATCGGTATGACTGTACTGGTACAGACCACAGAATGCCAGCCTGAGCAGGTCTCTACTCCGTGGTCTTCACTCCACTGGGTGAAGGAAGAGGCTGAGATGGAGGTCACCCAGCTGACTGGGTGTCAACCCACCCACACAGGAAGCAGGGCTATCCTCCCTCCTCGCTTGAGATCTGTGAAATGTCTCAATCTCTCCTGGCAGCAGCCCTTCCTTGTCTCCCTTCCCCCACTACCCGAAGGTGTTCTCTGAACCTCCTAAGTAAATAACTTGAACTCGAATCCTCTTCACAGGGTCTTGTTCTGGGAGACTCCCACTAAAACGAAGAGTGTAATTCCCAGAAGGAAAGAGGGGCGCTGGGTCATCAGCACAATAGATACCCATGACATCTCCCATGCCTGCCCCTGTCTCAAAGAACCTGCTGCTTCGTAGTATGAACATGGCAACTACATATGCCCACCCCCTGGCTCTGGTCAAGTTACACCTGACCGAAAAATAGCAGTCAGTGTTCTTTGTTGCATACAGTAAAAGCCACTGTAACTAGTGTAAACAGAAAAGGGAATGAGTTCAAGGATGTTAGGAAGACAACTGAATCTCTGGGAGGGCCAGAGAATCAGTCCTGGGGCTACCCAAACCCTGATGCCACTCAGATTTTCTGCTAAGACTTCTGTCATTTGAATCGGAATCAATTTTACGGGTTGCCTTCTTCTCCTCACTCTCTTTAAAATCAAATTCTGATGTGAGTACCAAAATATTTACAGATAAAATGTATCTGGGATTTGCTAACTAACAATACAGGGAATGAATAGGAAAAGATGGGCCAGTCTTGGATGGTGTTGGAAGTAGATAGATTATTAAGAATTTCTCATACTCTTCTGTCTACTTTTCGGTCTTTTGAAAATTTTTCAAGTTAAAAAAAATTTTTAAACATGGGTGTATTTAATTGGCAGAGTGCAGGACACATGCTTGCACCACAGCTGCAAGGAAGTGGCGCTGGCAGTGGGCAGCCAACTTAGATCACAATGGCTGACTTTTTATTTGTAAAATGAGGCTTTTAAAATATAATTAAAGCAATAAATAGATTTAGCAATTGTAGTTCATCCATGTCATAAATGCAGTCATTACAAGTGAATTAGAACTCTACAAGCTGATTTGAAGGGTTCTTACCTGAGAAAAGCAAGATGCAGAGAAGTAAATATAGTACAATCCCCAAACAGTGACCAAAAAGAATCCCTTACAAATATGTGTATTTACATTTACATATTTGAGTGATGGTGGAGAAAGCAATTAAAAGGATACACCTCAGGCTGCTTACATTGGTAATATTGATGACCTGGGTCAAAATAGAAGATGGGGAGGGTAGGGGCAAAACAAGTTTGAAAGTAAAGGAAATATATGATAACAGCAGTGTGTGTAACATGATGCCGTATTATATATAATACGTTTATATATAACATATACATAATTATATACATCAAATTGCATATAACTGCATAGAAAAAGTGTGAATGTCTAGTCAGGAGAATATCAACAATGGTTATCTCTGGGTGGTAGAATTTATTTTATTTTTTTCAGGTTTTAAAACTTTTTATTTGCATACTAAAAAAATTGTGCATTCCAATAATTAAAATCATTTGAACAACAACAAAAAATAGCACTCTGATTAAACTGCATTTTACAGCCTGCAGGACACCTTGGACCAGCTTGGTTTCACTCTAGATTTCACCATCGTCCCACCAGCTTCTGCCTTCACCAACATGCAAGTTCTTTTCCTTCCTTGCCAGCCAGACAGGCCTGTGAGAGAGGCAGGTGCAGCCTTTACTGTCAGTAGTTCTTGGATGTGAAAAAGGGCAGCACAATTATTGAAACTTGATGCAACCTCTTTGCATCTTACAAAGTGAAACAGCTGAAAGAAGTAAATAAGAAGGCAATGCTTGTGGAATGTACAGTGCATAGTGGCGGTGCGTGCCTCATTACGATTCGCCTGCTTGCTTCTCCTGTTCAATTGTTTCTTTTGATGTCAGTGGGTTTTTTCTCTTGCGTTTCTGTCTTCTTCAATTTTGACATATCAAATTTCTCAATCTCAGCTATATCGGGTTTGTCAGACATGGTTGCAGAGGAAGCGGAGTGAGGCAGTGAGCAGTGAATCCGATCTGCTCAGTAGCTGTCGGTCGTGGAGTCAGGTGGTAGAATTTAGATGACATATTTTCTTTATTTTTAAAATTTGATTTGTTTTTCCGCAGGAAGTATTTTTAACCTATATAATCAGGAAAAATAAAGGTATTTCAATTTCAGAAAACACAAACAAAGTCAATTTTGTGAGAGAAAAAAATATAAGACTTCTGCTGCCAGTAATAGTGTTCTACGAAATCAGAAACCAGACTCCACTGGAGAGCAAACAAAACTCCAGGATGAAAAATATGGAGAAAATTACTAAAAGCAGCAAAGCACTAGTAAGAGAGTAAGGAAATACTGTCCAAAATCCAGGGTAAAACAAGAGAGGAATCCAAACTCAAATGCCCTCACTTTGTTCTGAGGGTGTTTTCCAATCCAGAAGACAGTTTGATACATAGGAGGCAAAAGTGAAGGCCCAGGCTCACCAGACTGGAGGTCTGAACATCAGTTCCTCATTTTAAGTTGGAATCTGAAGACCATCACACTCAAGTAAGAGTGAGCCAGAAGTTACCTAACCTTCACATGAATTTACAACTTACCCCTGTATCTGCTGAGTGAGGCTAGTAAATCTAGGCCTCGTCCTGGTTTAAGAGTGTACCCGGGTGACTGACAGGAGTAAGCAAATGTCCCCTCTGGAGTAACATACCACCATATTAAGTGTTCAGATTCTTCCTACAAATCTAAGACACCATAAATGACAACCAGCAGAATCAACACATATGAGAACATATACGTGAACACTTCATGTAGAGAGCCGGATCTGGACTGGACCTGTGGCCAAAGCCTGAGTCAGGACTTATGATCAAAGCATGGGCAAAGCCACAATTGTCTGAGTTGCAATCTGCCAAGGGCAGAGAAGCAAAGAACAGACGGCTGCTTGTGGTTTAGCACAGATATCTGGGTACAGACAGGCCTTCGGGAGATTATTGTTGCCAGCGAGTTTCAAGTTCCAAGAACAAGACTCCCATCCGCTTCTTGTTCCATTTTATATATAATAAACGCGCTGAGCTTGCCTCAGGGTCACTGTATCTCCATCAGAGTGCAGTGTCCCACCTGGCCTCAGCTTCTGTATATATCATGTCTCTGTGTTTTTCTTAATCCTCTGTGGCACCCCCTCAAGTTAACCCTCTAGCTGTGCAAGTTGCAGCACTTCAGATACTGGAATTGCCAGATACAGACTATAATATGGCTACGGGTACTTTCAAGAAAACAAAACACACGTTGGAAAATTTTATCAGGGAACTGGACACTATGAAAAGTGAGAGAGCATATTAGAATATAAAACAAAATGTAATTCAAGAACTGAAAAATACAATCATTGGAATTAAAAACTAAATAGATGTATTTAACAGATTAGACATAGCTGAAAAAAGAAGGTTGGTCAAAAGAAACTATTCAGAATTCAGTAGAAAAAAAAGATAGGACGAACAAGAATTTTAAACTCATTTTATTGTAGTCCCAGAAGAATAAGGTAGAGGCAATATTTGAATAGATCAAGACCAAGTTAGAGTTATAGCAAAAATGCAAGCAAATTAACCAGCACATAAACCAACACATTAACAGGTTAAGGGGTAAAGCATTTGATAACCTCAACAGATGCCAAAAAAGTATGCGATAAAATTCAACATTGATTCATGATTTAAATTTATAGCAAACTAGAAACAGAAGTGAATTTTTAAATTTGGAAATAGCACACCAAAACTTTCAGTGAACACCATATATGGCGAAGTATTAAAACATTTACTGGTTAAATATTAAAAGCTTTCCTTCTAAGATTTGGAATAAGACAAAGATTTCTGTTGTCTTTCCTTCTGTTCAATTTTGTCCTAGAGACCTTGACTCCACAGTAAATCAGGAAAATAAATAAAAGTTATTAGCATCATTATTAATAGATTATATGATTCTGGTTATAGAGAATTAATAAGACTTTATAGACTAATTTTCATTGGAATTCATAACAGAATTTGGTTAGGTTGCTGTATATAAAATTAATCTACAAAAATCAATTTATTGCTAAATATCAGCCATAAAACAAATAAAAGTAAAGAAAAGTAACTACTTATATTAGCATAAATAGTTGAGTAATAAATCTAACAAACTATGTGAAAAGTCTGTACAGGGAAACTTTATGAAAGATTTTTTAAAAATCTAAATAGATGGAGTTATATGATAGATCATGTTATTGAATTGAATATCAGTTTTTCTCTGGATTTACTATTTATTCAATTCATTCATAGTCTAGATTCTAAAAGTTGTTTCTTGTGGAACCTGTAGGTGGAAACTAAATTTTATACAGAAATATAAAAGGCCAAGTAGTATAACAGAGATATTTTTACAGAATAACAAGGTAAATGGTCTCACCCTACCTGATATCAAGATTTATTATAAAGCTATGGGAATTAATGCAGCGATCAATGATTTAGAACAGAACAGAGTCTAGAAATATACCCATGTATACATGGCCACCTGATATGCGACAGAAGATGGTCTTTTCAATGAATGGGTTGAGTTCGCTCTCTAAATAGATGAAAGTTATATTAGCATCCTATCTCATGTCGTACACAGAAATTAACTCTAGGTAGATTAGGGACCTAGAGTGAAAGGTAAAACAAAAGTTTTTAAAAGATAATGTAGGATAATAAATTCATAACCTTAAGGAAGGAAAAGATTTCTTAATCAAGACCCAAAAGCACTAACATAAGAGACAAGGCTGATAGCACATAATTAAAGGGACTGAAAGTTAAAAAAAAAAAAAAAAGACAAGGTTGTTACATTTGACTAATTAACATTAAGAATTTGTATTCATCAAAAGATATCTTAGAGTAATGTGGTTATATTTATATTTTAAAAGGTCATTATTGCTTAGAGATACCTATTTACTAATTTTTTTGGATAAAATAATAAGATGTTTGGAATTTGTTTGGAAAATGATCACGGAGTGGGAGAAGGTATTTGCAACATATAATATAGACAAAGAATTTGAGTCAGGCATATATAAAGGACTTCTTAAAAACAAACAGCCAACCCCGAAAGAAAAACGAGCAAAACTCACGAAAACACTTTACAAAAAAGGAACTCTAAGTGGCAATAAAGCTATGAAAAAGTGCTCAACTTCAGTGAAAAATGCAAATTATGATAGCAGTGCAAAACTGCTTCGCACCTTCCCCTTTATCCCCAGAAATGATAAAAGTCTCAAAATCTGACAATATCAGGTATGGTGAAGACATGGAGCACCAGAAACTCTCGTACACTGCTGAAGGAGTGGAAGTGGTTTAACCACTCTGGAAACAGTTTGGCATTATCTCTTTAGGTTACTCAGAACTTCTGCCCCTCTATCTGTATCCCAGAGAGACTAGCGAATGGATACTAGGAAGCCTGTGAAAGGCTCTTTACAGCTGCCCCATTTTAAAGCCTTTCAGAGGAATCTACACAAATACTTGTCACAGGAGAATGGGTACATATATTGTAGCACATTCATACAATAGAATATTATGTAATAATGAGAATAAATACAGTAGATACCTAGAATACAGTAGATATTAATACTTGTAACAACATGGATTTATCTCACAGCGTGCTGAGTGAAAGAAAACAGCCCTATACAAAAGAGTACATACAATATAGTTCCCATTTACCTAAAGTTTATAAATAGTCCAGATTAGACTATAGTGTTTAGGAAGCATAGATAAGTAAAAAAACTATTAAGAAAGGCAAGAAAGGGAGCCCAGCAAATCAAAATGGTGGTTATCTGCCAAAGGAAGAGCAAGCTTTGCAAAAAAGGACAAAACATTTTCTAGAATATATTGATGACCTCTTTCTTCCTGCAGAGATGGAGGCCCAGGTGTTCGCTAAATGATTCATTATTCTGTGCTTTTGTATATTTTTGGCAGGTGTTCCATATGTCACAATAAGTAAAAATTTAAAGATATGATATTGATTGCTCATTATAAAAATTTTGAAAAAATACAGCAAAATAAAATTCACCTACTTTCTGAGACAGCTTCATTAACGTTTTGTTATATTTCCTTCCCGTCTTTTTATTGAGCATATTTTTATGTATTTCTGAATATATCATATATGGAAATTTGCATCCTGCTCATTTTGCAAGCAATTTGTATTACCCTGGAATGAGCAGCTATAGGAGACTGCTCATCTGTAACCTGACCTCACTGTTATACATCTGCTCTTTGCCCTGGAACCAAGGAGATGACCCTCACAGTACAGAGGGCAGAATAAATTAGATGCCAAAGCTGGTATTTCATTTCTCGGTTCAGCTACGCTCAGAAAGAACTGTGAGGTAAGTCTCCATTTCCCTTTTCCCCTTCCCACTGCTTGGAACTTGGATATGTTGGGAGCCATCTTGGACCACACAGGCTAGGGCACACCCCTAGGGATGACAGGGCCATAGGTAAAAGCAGCTTGGATCTCCGATGCTATGAAACCTTCATACCAATGCCATGAAGCCCTATACTGTTTATACTTGGTCTATTGGTAAAAGAAAAATCAAGTTCTGTATTGTGTAAACCACTGTTATATTGAGTTCTGTTATAGGGTTCATATCCTACCTGATCTATATCCTAAGTGCTCATTATATATGAGCAATTCCTCATTTCTAAAATCTCCTTAGAAATAGTCTTAGTGTGTTCATAATATTATATCCTCTGAAGTTATTGATTTTTTTATTCACTCACATTCATTCATCTATTCAACACATATTTCTTAGATAGGTGGATGAGCAATGGGGATGCAATGGTAAACAAAGCTTCCCTCAAGGAGCTTATATCCTAGTGGAGAAAGATAGGCAATAAACAAGAAAAAACAACCCTTTTCTATTTTTAGATATAACATGTTCCAAAATGTGCAGCAGAGACTAGCTAATTGCTCACCAAAAGTTCTTCCCTTTGCTCCTCCACACACAGCTAGACTACATTTCCCATCCTTCCTTGCAGTCAGATATGTTAGGCCAAGTGAGCAAATCTGTTGAATCCAACCTCCTGGTGATTCTAAAACCCTCTTACTTGTGGCACTTACCTCTTTCAACATCCACTGATGGAGAGGACTTGTGGGAGCAGGGCGAGGGGAACTAAAGGAGCCCAGAGCTGCCAGATGGAAGGTAGGAGCTTGAATCCCAGAATGACTCTGAGAAGCAAATCCACCCTACTCTCTACATTACACTATGGTGTGAAGGAAAAATAGATTGCCTTGTGGACAGAAAAAGGGTGCTATAATAAGTCATAAATTCCTAACTAGGCAGGTCTGATGGGTAATCATGTCCCAGGCTTATAACTTCTTTAGTAAAAGGTTTTTAAGCCTGCCCTGTCTATTGTTTATGTGCATCTAGGTTAACACACCTTTGAAATGCTGAAATAACACCCCTCAAAGGCATAATCACCCTCAAGAGAGCACATAATCTTAACTGTTTTGTAATCCAATCCCTGCTTTGCTTTCTCCTACCTTCATGTAATCTTCTTTACATTCCCTCCTTAATTTCAAACACTGCAAAACTGGTATTCTCTGAAACATTTGAGATCTTGCTTCCCGGCAAGTGTCATAAGTTTAGCT
Organism: Pteropus alecto; assembly: GCF_000325575.1. NCBI lineage: Eukaryota > Metazoa > Chordata > Mammalia > Chiroptera > Pteropodidae > Pteropus > Pteropus alecto. Next base: position 585,001 of record NW_006431909.1, on the reverse strand, counting down.
CAAATAAACTCATAAAAATTCTTTACAGGTTTGGACTTTTCCTACATTGACAGTGTTAAACCACTGAGATTTGGGGGTTCTCTTTGTCTTATTTCAGATCTTAGAAGGAAAGTTTTTAATATTTAACCATTAAATGTTTTAAGACTCTGATTAAGAAAGAGCTCTGGTAGACAACTAAAATGGCTCCAATTTTTCACTCCTCTGTCTCTTTGCCCTTTGCCATTGGACTTCACAGCAACTTCCATCAAAGGGTGGAGTCTATTTCCCTAACCCTTAAATCTGAGCAGGTCTTCGGATTTGGCCAATAGAATGAGGTGGAAGAAACCTCCAGCAACAGCTAACTGATACAGGCTTCCTGACCAAATAACTTCAGAAAATAATGTCAAGGAAGTACTCTCTTATACAGTTATCATGTTAATGATAATAGACTCTAGCATGTTAATGAAAATTCCTGCAACAAAGCAGCTCTTTTAACTTCATTCAAGCCAACATTTCCCTTCTCACATTTCTCACATTATCAAAGAGCTCTTTTATCTTCAAGCATCAATTGACATCCCCTGGATCTTTGTTTTTGCTATTATTAAAAAATGATGCCACGATGCCATTAATATAATGGCTAGGTGGAGGGCCAGGGGAGGGAAGAAGCAATTGGAGGGATCATTTTATGAACTATATAGATGTCTAACCAATGTACTGTATACTTGGAACTAATTTAAATAAATAAATTTTTAAAAGTGATGCCATGAAAATTCCTGTAGTGAAGTCTTTTACTACTTCCTGGATTCTTTCCAGGGGCTAATCTTAGAAATGTAAATGGTGGATCAACAGATATGGATTTTTAGGCTGTGGACTCAGGCTGCCCAATCCTTCTTCAAAAGGTTCATTCCCATTCACATACCAACTACGGTGAATGGGGTCTCGCATTCCTGTGAACTCTCTTCAACTATAGGGAACCACATTTCAAACATCTTTGCTGATTTGACAGGTTTCGAAAGAGATGCATCTCAGTATTTCAAGTGGCAAATTATTCAAATGTTACTGGGGATATACTTGGCTTTCATCTTTATTTGGCTACTTGTATTTCTTCTGTAAATTGTCTTCTCGTATTAATTTGCCCATCTTTCTTTTGGGTATTAGCTTTTCATGTTAATTCCACATTAATTTATTAATATCTTCATTACATTATATTAACTATTTTTCTATCATATCTGTTGTAAATATTTTTCTCTACTATTTAACTTCAATTTTAGTCATGCCCTTTTTGGATATACAGAATATTCAACTCTTTATACAGTCAACCCCATCAATCTTCTCCTTGGTGATTTGTTCTCCCACTTTGAAGTTCAGAAAGTCCCTACCAGAGATCATTAAATATTTCTTTCATCTTCAAGACTTTTATTGTGTCATTTTCTTCCCACATTTTACTCTGGAATTTATTTTAATTTATCATGTAAGACGAGACTCCAAATTGATATTTTCCCCCAAATGGCTGAAATATAAATCCAACTGGGGTGATATTATGCTTCTGTTCTATAATACATTCTTGCTTTCTTCCCTGTCTTTGGCCAACCATTCTGATACATTACCCAAGATGATTTCTCTTCTACTGAAATCACACTTTAAATTACATGAACTCCATGATTTCGTCTGTCTTGTCACCATTGTATCTCCGACACCTAGAACAGAGCCTCGCACATAGCAGGATCTCAATAAATATCTGGTGAAATAATGAATGAGTGAATCAATGAATGAATGAAAAAATAAGCAAATAAACAAATGTATCCAATATGCCAGGCCTGATCTGGGCAGTGAGTTTATTTATGTTGAGAGTAACGTTCTTCCTCTTCCTCTGTGAGGTCCACTGATAAATAGAAAACAGTTCATTTAGCCTGTATCAGGAAGCTATTGCTGCATAACAAAAATCCCCCTAAGTAGCTTAAAACAACAAGCATGTTATTATTACTTGCTCACTGTCCTGAGTTTCAAAATTTTGGCTAGGGCATAGCAGAAATGGTTTGTCTCTGTTCCACGTGATTTCAGCTAAAACTAGAACATCAAAGAGGTATTTTTTACTTACATGTCTGGTTCTTCAGGACAGCTCAAATGGCTGAGGGATAGCTAGAACATCTAAACTGAGGTCAGATATCAGGGACATCACTTCTCGCTGTTATCTGGCTTCCTCAGTTCCCCATATGGTCTTTCTATGTGGCCTCTCCACATGGCCTTTCCATGTGGCATCCCCAACAGGGAGTTCAGGGCTCCCAAGTGTATAAAATCAAAACCTGTCAGGCCTAAGGCTTAGGCCGGAAATGGCCAGGGGTGACTTCTGTCACATTTATTGGTTAAAGCAAGTCACTTTATGTCCAAGGCAGATTCAAGGAGAGAGGACTATGAAAGAGTATAAATAGGGAGGTATAATTCTTTGGAAATCTCATTATAACTGACTTCCACAATCCATTAAATGGCTCCTTGTTGACCATTCACAAAGGCCAGGCAGGAAGCAGATGCAATGGCAGGCCCCACAGACAGTCTCCTGAAATGCAGTAAACATATGGGCCCTAACAAAGTGCTTGGGAAGTCTTTCATGGAGGCGGTAACCCCAGATCTGTGTCTTAAAATGAGAGGAATACAGTCAGTCAAATATAAGAGCCTGTATAAGGTATGAAGGTAAGAAATCACTTCGAGATCAGTCTCAATGAATCCCTAAAGTCCAAGACAGAGAGATGAAGCCAGAGCCAAATCAAGATCTATATAATGGGGGATGATAGAGGCCCTAAATGCCACAGTAAGAAAGCTAAAGATCACCTTGAAGAGTAACGATTCCCAACCAGCAACTGGGTATCAGAATTACCTGAATCCAGATATTTTGACGTGTGTAAGCAATTGTTGAGGGAGAGGGAGCAGGGAGCACCCAGTTGGTAGCCATTCTATACATCAAGAAAGAATCTGGGCTGAAATAGGGCTGGGAATTGTAGCAAAGTAGATGGTCATCAAAGCCACTAGACTCCAATGGAGAAGTTCATCTTAGGAGAATGTCTAGAGTCAGGAGAAAAAAGAACTCATATCAGTGCCTCAAAGAACATTCTTTGTAGCAAGATGTGGCCACCAATTTCTCACATCAAGAGATGGGAACTGTGTAGCCTCATCTTGAATCTGAGTGAGCTGGTGATTGACTTAACTGATAGCAGCAGAAGTGATGCTGTGTGACTTCTAAGGCCAAGTCAGAAAAGGTCATATAGTTTCTGCCTGGATATTTGGGACACATGCTCCAGGAGAAGCCAGCATGAAGTAAAATCATCATACTGGAGTGGCCACATATAGTTGCTCTGGTCAACAGCTGACAGCCATGTGAGGCAGTCACCTTGGACACCAGCCCAGTCGCGTTTTCAACACCAGTCAACATCTGACTTTATATGACAGATGCCAAGAGAAAACAGCCCCACCCAACCCTTCTGATCCATAAAGTCAGAGTAAAAAGAAAATGGTTGCTAAATTTTGGAATAATCTGTTATGCAGCAATAGGTAACTGAAACACCGGGTTTGCAAACTCGACTCTCACTCTAATCCTAAAGTAGCCAGACATCACAGGTAATGTAAATCAGTGAGCAGGGCCTGATGTGGGACAACAAGGCATGGTGGGAACCCTGAGGCACTAGGGAACCCATGCTGTGCTGTTCTGGGCTGTATTTGCTCCCGGACTTGTTCCATGCCTTCCCCTTTCTGCCTGCATGATAGGTCACAGTTTCCATTCTCTCCCTTCATCTGGATTCACATGGAATTCCTCCAATGAAAAGCAGTGGCAGGAGTCTTGGGAGTGAGAGGAAGAGGTCAGGGTAATTCTCCCCTCTCTCCCTGTGGTTGTGCCTCCTCCACAGCTCCAGCCAGCTAGACCATCCAACTGGGTTTTCAGCTTCTATTAGATGACTTTGTCTCTGGGCTCTGGTGACAACACCTCCTTCCTTTGTTACTGCAGCCTGGGATTGCGGTGGCTTCCCACTTCTGTTAATTTCCAATTGCTTCAGTAGCTCCTATTTGGCCCTTCATGTCCTTCATCTGCTGTATAACCACCTTCATGTGTTAATGCCCCTGTGTTCTAATATGGGAGTGGTTTCTGTATCCTTGTCAGGCCTTCACAGGCATAGCAACTGTGCCCACATAGGAAAGTGGGCATCGTGCTGTCAGATCTCTTAATGTGTCAGAAGCCAGAAATCAGGATTATCATGAGGAATGTTCCTATATTTCAAACATTGTGGATGCCAACATACTCTGACTTCAGGGTAGGTGGAGACAGCAAGAGGGACTCAGGAGGAACAGCTGCAGCAGTTCACTCACTGAGCCAGTGAACAGACCTTATTGAGCACCTACTGTGTGCAGGCACCATGTGGGGAGCTGGGGACAAAGTGGTGAGCAAGAGAGATGAATCTCTGCCCTCGTATGCTTACATCATAGTGGCAGAGACAAACAAACGAGTGAAGAAGAGGAAGAACGGTGTGCGGTACATGCCATACAGAGAATGGAAGGTGTGTAATATTGTGTGAATGTGGGTATGGAGGAATTGGGCTTTAGCTGGGGTGGCACAATGGCAGCACTGAGATGGGGGCATCTTAGCTGAGACCTGAAGAAAAAGAGAAAGTCAACCCCACAAAGTCTGAGAGGACCATGTTCCCATAAGAAGGGCCAACACAAAGTCCCAGAGGCAGGAAAGAGCTGTGAGTGTGTGCAGAACAGCGAGAAAGGTGTCGTGGCTGGGCAGAAAGAGTGAACAGGGAGTCAGAGGATGGGGGCCAGTGAGGATGGGGAGGCAGCAATGGCCATGTGATGGGGGCTGCAGGGGCCACAGGAAGGAGTTTGGATCTTACTCTAAGTGCAATGAGAAGTCATCGGAAGGTTTTAAGCAGGGAAGTAATGTGATGTGATTTATAGTTTTAAAAGATCCCCTGCCCCAATCCGTGGTGTGAGGACAAGTAGGGCACAAGATTAGAGGCAGGGAAAACAGTTTTATAAGCAACTGTGGTAGTCCAGGTGGGATTGAATGGTGCCAAGATAAGGGCGTTAACAATGAAGAGGTGAGAAGTGTATAGGTTTGGGAGAGTGTGGTGTCACAGAAACCATGAGGGGAATTTTCAGCTAGAAATTATCTGGAGGACTCATTAAAATTCAGATCGCCGGGTCCCATCCTCAGAGACTATGGTTCAGTACGTCCAGGACAACAAAGAATTTGCTTTTCTAATGTTGACCTAAAAAAATAAAATAATTATTTTACCAGCAAAAATGGGTTTATTAGGGAACAGCAAAGAATTGCAATTTGGGACATGCAAGTTAAGGCAAAGCATAGGCAAATCTGAAGAATGAAGGAGAGGAATTGTTCTTTCATAGAGGAAAGTCTGGAGTGTAGTAGCTTTTCATTAGCTGAGTTGTGACAATATCTCATTGCTTGAGTTGTTGCCCAGCAAAGAGAAAATCTTCTTTCCTAACGCTGGGGTAGTAAAGTAGAAAGCATCTTTCTGATGCAGATGCAAGGTATGTCTCTTCCTGTTTGGGGTAATTGACAATGAGTGGTAGGGTGTGAGAGCTACCCCCTGCAGGCCCTCTTGACTCCAATTTTAGTTGAAGTTTCCTTTTAATTTTCACTTTAACAAGTTGTCATGTGATGCTGATGCTGCTCCAGAGATCACACTTTGAAAACCACTGGTCTAGAACAGCACTTTCTAATAGAAATACTATGTGGGCCACATATGTGATTTTAAAATTTCTAGTAGCTCCCATAAAAGTAAAAAGAAACAGGTGAAAGTAATTTTAATAAATTATCTCACTCATACATTTTATTATTAATATATCCCAATACTATCATTTCAATGTTATCAATATTTTTAAAATTCTTGAGATATTTTACTTTTTTTTTTTTTTGCTAAGTCTTTGAAATCCCAGTGTGTATTTTATACTAACAGTACATCTTAATTAGGACTAGTTAAACCCTCAATAGCCACTTGTGTGGCTAGTGGCTACTGTACTGCACAGCATAGCACAGGCCTGTTATTGAAGGACCAGTGAATTTGAGGATAGAGAATTACCCCTTGAGTTGAGCAACAAGGAAAGGCTTTAGCTAAACACAACATCATTTTTGTGGAATAGAGGGAGAGAGATTGAGGGGAGAGCATGTAGACACTTTCTTCCTGAAATCTGGCTGTGGTTTTATAATGGAGAGATTAGGCTGACAACATTCAGATCTAACATTGGATACTGACATTACAAAAAAAAAAAAAAATCCAGACATTATATGTGCCTCCTGATAGAACTCAATAACACCTGTGAAGTGTACTTAGCCCAAATTATAACTGAATCTGACCCAGCCTCTAGATCTACCTGTTTGCGGGACATACAGGGAACAGAGGAACATATTAAAGGACACCAAGAAGTGCAACCAAATCAGACTGTGAGATGAATGAGGGGAAACGGGAAACTGTCATAGTCTAATACCGAAAGAGGTACCAACAAAATGCAATACACGTATCCTGTTTGGATTCCGACTTCAACAAGCCAACAGTTAAAAGACACTTATAAGACAATCAGGGAATTTGGAGATGGGTTGTATATTAGATAATATTAAGGAATGATTCATTTTAGGCGTGATAGAGATGTTATTGTTAAAGAACCTAAAATTTTAGGCCTTTGAGCCATGCTTCTCTTGCTCAGGCCCGCTTCCACATCTGCAAGTGTACTTTCCGTTCTAATAAAGCTTTTCTTTTCTGTTGGGAAAAAAAACAACAACATATTTTAGAGATACATATAAGTATTTATGGGTGAAATTCTATGAAGTCTGGGATTTGCTTTAAACTAATTAGGTGGGGAGGGAGGCAGAAAAAACAAGATTGGTCACCTCTTGATAATTGTTGAAGAACGGTGATGGGTACCTGGAGGATCATTATAGTACTCTATTTTTGTGCATGGTTTAATATTACCATAGGTTTTTTTTTTAAAGGTGTGGGTGAGTATCTATGAAGGAAAAGAGAAAAGGGGGGAGATATTTTTTTTTTTGAGACCGAAGCTACATGAACAGGCTGGAGAGCTGACCAGGGATAGTGGAGATGCCGGAGAGCCAGACGGTGGCTGAGCTGGCTCCAGGACATACAGAGTGGTAGAGGTCTCGCTCTTTCTGGAGTAAGGGACTACGTAGCTTCCACCGCTGCCCTAACTTCAGTTCCGACGGCTGCGGCTCCCGACCGGAACGTGTGTCCTTAACCCATCTACTAAGGTCCGGCTGGCGAGACAGACTGCTGGCGCCTGCGCAGCACCCCCGCCTCCGAGCGCGAGGCTCAGTCTCTACAACCCATAACCCCCCGCGCCGCTCTGGAGGCGCGCTCTCAGAGAGGGCGAGGCCTTGGCCTCCAGACTTGAACAAGGTGAGACAGAGGGTGTCGCCTGGCCTTCTGGGAAATGCCGTTCTCATGCCAGGCTCGAGCCACCGCTTAACCGGTTCACAAGACTACGCGCCCCACAATGCACTGCGCGTGCAGCGGCTGAGCGGTATGTTGCTGCCCCCAAGTGGAGGTTGAGCGACCTGTGATTGGTGTTCAGAGAGGCGGGGGCGAGGGCGAAACTGGGAACGCTGAGGGTCGCCCTGGGAAGCTCTGGGCAGGCTTTCCAAGGGCGAGGCTCCCAGACCTGGGCTAAAGAAGGGTGGTAGTGGTGAAGAAATTGGAGGCAGGGCCCGCTACGAGGATTAAACGAAATCAGGACAGTAACTGTTGGCTGCATATTGTCGTCATTATTACAGCTAGCACTTACGGAGTAAGAATTTAGGTGCCAGACACTACTCACAACGCTTTACATGTCTTATCTCATTTAATCCTCCCAATGGCCATTTGAGGTACTATCAGCCCCGTCTCCTCTTTACAGGAATGAAGCTGAGCCCCAGAGAAGAGAACTTGCCCAAAGTCACTCAGCTGCTCAGTAGCAGAGCTGGGATTTGAACCCAGGCTGTTAGCTTCATTCAGTCTGCTCTTCTTCACTATGAATAAAACACTTTTTGATTACTCTACTAATTTAATCCCAAAATTGTAACTAGCACATGAATCAACTCGAGACAGCAATTAGCATGTGGATCTCTGAATTGGTAATTATCGCATGTACTCCTGCCCAAGTTTGTGATTTAGCCCAGTTCCAGGACAGAGAAGACATGCAGTATAGGTTTATAATTAGCACATGAATCAACATAGGTTTATGTCCACAGAGACCAGATTTCTGATTGGCACTTAAATCAGCAGAAGCTGGAATCGTTAGGTTTCTGATTACTACCCTGATTTGCACACAGTGATTGTATTCATGCCTAGAAAGCCCTATCTATATCCTTTTGGTCCAAGTGACTTCCAGCTCAATGTTGCCCCCATCCCTTCCCTGAAAGCCCACCTCCACCCCCACCATCACTGGCTGGCAGACTTGGTGTCTTCCTTGTCTGACTCCTCTCCCCCATCTTGTTCATAATGGAGTGACAACATCAGGTTCAGAAATTACCTGTTCTCTTCCTGCTTCGTGAGGAGACATAATTCCAAAGCCTGGACTGTGTCTGTTTCATGGGCATGTTCCCAGCATCCCGCCTGGAACACAGTGAGGGCTCAATAAATGTTTAAAGAAAAAGCATTGGACACCATCATTCTAAAGATTTGTCAAATCAAGCCAGATTCACCTTACCCTCAAAGGAGTCAAATTCGTGATTACCCACCCCAAAGGCAGGGACCAGGTTAGGTGTGTGGGTGATTAGGGTGGAGCAGGATCTAGTGTGGTGGATGAAAGAAGGTCCCATAGCTTCTTCTTGTTGCCTCCTCTGAGGTTGTGAATCTGGTGGTGATTGATGTTAGGTCCATTTTAATCCATACTCTTTTTGCATAATTGTGCCTAGGAGGGAGCTGCCCAACCTTGGCATACATTCTCAGCCCCCCCACCTCCTTAGTTCTCTCCAAAAAAATATAGGCAGAAGGGAACTTTGAAGGTCACTTCTGGGCCAAGTTCTTTAAGAAGGTGGTGAATCTTCCCCACCCCATCTCTTTCTATTTGCCAGATGGAAGCAGGTGATTCTGAGCACCCCCCCCCAAAATAGTGGAGGTGCAAAATTAACAAGTCTGGGGTATGAATCACCAGATAAGAGGACAGCTGCCAACCAAGCACACCTGTGGCTAGAAATAAACTACTGTATGAAGTCACTGAAATCCAGGGGGTTATTTGTTACAGCAGCTGGCATTATGCTCACCAATATATCGACCTTTCCTCTCTGGGCCCCTGATATCACTAAAGCTTGAGCACCAGTCATTCTGGAAAATGTGACTCACCCTCTATTGTGGTGGTCAGGTTTTCTACATGGGAGGTCTACACAGTGGCCCAAAGTCTCTACGTTTGCTATTTAAAGTTGTCAGTATATTTCTCTCCATTCTTTGCACAAATGTAAACTTTTCCCCATGTTCTTATGGAAGTCTTCCATGTCAATAGCTGGAAGTCCTTAAAGTAGACCCTGAAAGTTGCGGTAGGTCTTCCGCTATAGTTAAGTAGAAACTCATGCACAGGGTCCATGGTTGCTCTGGAGAAGTTGGTGCTTGCCTGGGACCCGTCAGTGTAATTTATGGTGGTCAGCGTATACCTATGGGGGATGGGGAGGTCCTGCCCCTCTCTTTTGACTCCTCTGTGTGGGGGTGCACCTTCAGACCTGATCTTTAAAGTGAGTCCCTAGTCCTCAGTACTGATTCATGTGCTAATTCCAGTGAACCCCACTGGCTATACTTGAGTTAGTGAATGCCAATTGAGGATAAAGGGACACTACCTCCATTCCTCCTTGCTCTGATACCCACCCTGACTTGGAAGGGCCTAAGTTTAATTATAAAGTGACCTTTTTTTTTTGGCAGAAAGACTGACTTCATTGATTTGAGTGTACATGTGCCCATGGGTGCATGTGTGCATTTGCGTACCCATCCCTTGTAATTGTTTGATGTGATCTCTGAATGTTTCTCATGTGTATGTGTGGTGTGTGACTCACACATGTACAAGAGAGAATCTGTGCAGTGTTTCTGCACATGTGCCCTCTCACATGTCTCTGAGTCTGTGTGTTTCAGAGGTTCATGTGTCTAAGTGTGCACTTGTGTGTGTTCCCTGTATTTGAGCATGAGACCAGGTATATGTGCGTTTATTGTGCCTGCTGTATCTGTGTGTGTTCTGGTGAGCCTCTGAGTATGTGATGCGCATGTGTGAGTATGGGTGCATCCCCCCGTATCTGTGTATACTTGAGCAGATTCTGTGTTTGGATATCATCAGTCGTCTTCTCCCCTAGGTCTTCTCAACTCTTAGGCAGTTTAACTTCATTCTTCCTGCTGTGGCTGTTTCCATTGCTTCTGTCCCCTTCTCCAGACGTTGAAATTAAGTAAATGCAGCAGTTAAACGGAGTCCCCCAAACAATCATCCCACCAAGATCCCCTTCCAAGAGCTACTAAGCACATGCACACACATGCACAGTACTATCCTGGCTCCCCAGGGCCCCCAGACTGCACATGCTATGGCATGAAGGCATTGGTGAGCTGCATACAAATAGCATAGAGGGGCTCTTTGTCCACCTGCTTCATTTGTACTTATCCTTCAGGTCTCAAGATAAAGGTCCCCACCTTCAGGAAGCTTTTCTGACTCCCTTGGGGACATAGGGGTTGGACTCTGCTTCTTGAGCCCCACACCCCTCTGCTCCCCCTATCAGAGCCCTGACCACCCTGAGCTGTCGGGAGATTCCCCCTTTTGGAATGTGAGCTCAGTGAAAGCAGAACCCAGTGCTGCTTCCATCACAACTTTTACTGCAGTGTTATCTAGCACAGCCATGCCAGAAATCTACAGTGCTGAACTAGCATCTTGGCCTCTGCCTGTCTCTGTTTCTGAGCCCCTCTTTAAATCTCCAAATATGTTGGTCTCTGGCACACACCTCTCAACCCACCAGGTTTTGGCAGAGCTGTGGTGGACAGTTCCATGCACATTGTGGATGTTCCAACCCAGTGGTTCTCAGAGTGTGGTCTCTAGACAAACAGCATTAGCATCACTTGGGAACTTGTTAGAAATGCAAATATTTGGTGCCTACCTCAGACCTACTGAATCAGAAACTCTGGAGTTGAGGCCTAGAGCAGTGGTCCCCAACTTTTCTGGCACCAGAGACCAGTTCTCCTATGAGAATCTAATGCCAGGCGATCTGAGGTAGAGCTGAGGCGGTGGTGCGAGCACTGGGGAGCGGCTGCAGGTACCAACAAAGCTTCGCTCCCTTGCCTGCCACTCACCTCCTGCTGTGTGGCCCAGTTCCTAACAGGCCATGTACCGGTACTGGTACTGGTCCCCAGCCCCAGAGGTTGGGGACCCCTGGCCTAGAAGGCTATGGTTAACAAGTCCTCCAGGGGATCCTAACGCAGCTAATGTGTGAGGAAAATTGGTCTAGTTCACACAAGGCATCCGTCCCTGCTTTTTTGCCTCAGATCTCAGTACCACCTCTTTCCTCCAAAGGGACAATCACCACCCAAGGGGGTAAGAATGGATGGGTAAATGCCTCAGCCTCTCTGAACTTTGCAGTGGGGAAGAGGGTGGCAGGCAGTGGGGAACGACAATTCTGATGTGTTCTACAAGCTTCTTTAATGTTCCCCAGAAGAACTGAGCCCTAGTGGCCCAGAGAGATGACCTGCTCCTCGTCTGCTCCTTCTATTCACTTTCTTTCTCATCTGCCTCACTCTGCCCACTCCCTTGCCCGTTTTCTGGGATCACCCCCCAAATCAGCCAGTTCCACTGAATTCTAATCCCAATATGCTTGTGGGAGTATCTTCAGGTGTTTCCCTCTGTCTCCCCCACCTCCACCACTTCTGTAGCATCTCCGAGACTTCTGCATCCTTTTGCTTAGTGTCTGTGTAACCGGTATCCACTGTGCTGGACCAGGAGCACCGATGAACTTTGCTAATGATCTGGAAAGGCAGGCCCTAGAGCTGAGTTAATTTTAGTTGCAATTTTTCAATACACATAAGTGAAAAGAGCCAAAAGTCTGTTTTGAATCCTACGGCAGAGCTAGAGATGCCAAGGTGGATGTCCTTATTCCCAAAAGGTCGCTTTACTCGTCCACTCAGATGGGGGTTCCCAGGACTGTTTTGTGGCCATCCAGGTTCTCCCAGAGTAGGGCCATAACCACAGGCCAAGGCTGTGTTCCCTTTGGACCAGGGCTCCTATAAGATCAGGTCCCCCATGTTGCTCAGAACCAGGTTCTGAGGCCAGGCTTGAAGACCACCACCCAAATCCCTCTTCCTGAGACACCATCTACCAGGAGACAGGTGTGACCTTCTCACCCTCCCCTCCCCTATCCTTTCACAAGCCTCAGGATAGGCGGATACCACTCCTGGTGAGTCATGTGTTGGTACAACTCCAGTTGGGTCTTCTGTGGGGACAGTGGACTTGAGTGGGGGAGAAGGGAAGACAGTAGACACACTTCTCTGGGTCATCCTGGCAGGCCCACTGCCTCTGTCCTATTTCCTATCTTTGCCTTCCTCATGGGATATCTGGTCAGTGTGTTTTGACTTCTAGCTTTAATTCCAGAGGGTACAGGGTCTTGAAGCCAAGTTTCCCCCTTGCAGCCAGGGCAAGGAGCCTTGGGAAGGAGCAACAGGCCTGTTGCTGGGCAGGGTCCAGGTGAGGAAGTTCCACCTGTGGAAAGGACATCCAAGGAGGTGGTGCTGAGACCGGAGGGCCAAAAAGGACGGGCTGGGTGGGAGGGGCTCTGGGATGGAGGGCCACATTCGAGGCTGTGAATGAGAACTGGACACACACACGTAGACACAACCATTCTCACAGCTGAGTTGCCCTAGCTACGTTCATCTGTCTGCCTGTCTGTCTGTCTCTCTGTCTCCTCCTTTCTCTTCACCCCCCACTATGTGTCTTTGACTTTCTCTGTGTCTTTGTCTTAGTCCGTCTCTGTCTAGTCCTTATCTCTGGTCTCTCTGTGTATTTCCATCTCTCCTTGAATATGTCTATCTGACTCTGTCTCTGTGTTTCTTATCCTGTTCCTATCCGTCCCTTAATCGAAGTTGGCCCATCCTTTTTTGTCTCTGTCTCTCTCTATCTTTGTGTCTCTCTCTTTATCCCAGGATTCTCTCTCCCAAGCAACGCGGGCGACTCC
>NW_006431909.1:553267-571668 GCF_000325575.1 Pteropus alecto | reverse complement strand
TTCCCTCCCAGGCCTCGCCCCACCCCGGCCCCCGGGGCTGCCTGGCCTCCCCCCAACTCCCACACCGCAGCCAACCCCTTCCCTCCGGGCCAGCCTCCGCTGCAGCTGGGGAAGCAAGCCGAGGCGCCGTCGCCCTAGACCGAGAGTCCGCACCCCGACATTGGGGTCCTGCACCCCAAGATCGAATCCAGAGATCTGGAAACCCGAACCTGGGACCCTGATCTGGGCTGGGAGCCCATGACCTGGAGCCTGAACACCAATATCAGGGGCTGGAATCTCAACATCAGTCCCTGGGACCCCAATATTTGGAGCCTGAACCCCAAGACTTGGAATATGGACCCCAAGACTTGGAGCCTGAACCTCAAGATCTGGCATCTAAAACTCGAAGTCCGGACCTGAACTCTGAATTCCATGCCTGGGACCTTGAAATCTGGGATGGAATTCCCATGTCTTTACCCTGGAACCCATTATTTGGGACCTGAACCCTGAGATTTAGGCCTCATATTCCAAGATCTGAACCCTGGCATTCCAAGGGGCCTAAACCCGAGATCAGGCCTGAGGTACTTGCTGCAAATCTGAATGCAGAAATTTAGGACTAGAGAACTCCAAAACTTGACTTAGCACCCCAATATCTGAACCCAGCACTCCAGTATCAGATGTTATACCCTAAACTCTCCATTTGACTGTTTAGCATCCCAGGATTGGAGCTGGGCAACTTTGACTCTGAACAATCCAAAGGGGTGCCAGGGTCTCTAAAACTGGACCCTAGAGGCCCAATATTTGGGGATCTAGGACCCCAAGTATCAAGGTCTAGAGACTCCATGACCACTTATCTGAGCTGAGACACAACAGACAGTCCCTGTACAGAGGCCTTGGCTTGGGGACAGGAAAGTCATGACCAGGTGCCCCATCCAGACCCCTGACCCCTGACCCCCTTGGAGCCTGAGGACTCTGCTCCCTGGGGCGGCTTCCAGCTCAGGTAAGGCTACTGGGAGACCCCCATCGTGGGGAGGGACTGGGGAGGAACTTTGTGGCTGGGGATGGAGTATGTGATGACCAGGCGTGGTACCTCTGGGCATCCTTGGGGTTTTCCCCAGAAACACACCCCTACCCATGGGTATGTATGCCTCCAGCTCCTACTCTGCCTCAGACAGTCTCTGGACATTTGGCCAGCTCTGCCCCGCTCTGATTTCTTCTTCCCCAGTTGATGGCATCTCCAGGTCTCTGACCCATCCCCAGTCTGTCCTCTAACTTCTTCCCGCCATCTGTCTTGTCTGACCACCCTCAGCCACCTCTCCTGTCCACCACTCCTCTCTCCCGTCTCCGTTCTCCACCTCTCCTCTCTCTGACCATCTTTGACACTTCTGTCCATTGCTCCTTTCTCTGGCCACCACATCTCTCAATGGTTATCTGTTTACCCCTTCTATCTTTGATCATCTTTAACAGACCTGTCCACAGCTCCTCTCTTCAGCTACCTCTGTCTACTGCTTCAGTCAGTGACCACCTTTGACATCTCTGCCCACTGTACCACTCTCTCCTCATCTTGCCCTTGTCCAGCTCTGACTCTCAGCCTTGGCCAGTGACTGTCTCTGACCATCTTTTTGATATCTGTCTACCACTCTTCTCTCCAGCCACTTCTGTCTATCTCTCCTCTCTGGCTTCTTCTGTCTACCTTTCCTCTCTCTGACCACCTTTTGCCATCTCTCTTGCCCTCCTCCCATCCCTGATCCTAACTGCCAGTCAATGACCATTCGATCATCTCTGGCCTTTACTGACCACCTCTCTTTTCTGTCTCTGATAATTTCTAACATCCCTGGCTGTCTTTCCTCTGTCTGATGACCTCTCCCTAGATGCATCACCCTACCCAGCTGTCCTCTCCTCCTCTCTGGCTTTTGACCATTTCTGACCATCTGACCACCCCTGACCACTTCCCCTCTCTTTGTCCACTGCTTATCTTGATCATCTCTAACCACCTCTCTGGTCACATCCGACTACTTCTAGTCACTCTCACCGCCCTGACCACCTCTTGTCTCTTTGGCCATCCTTGACCATCTCTCTGTGACCATGTCTAAAGCCCTCGGCTTACCTTCTATGCACCCTGACCAACCTTTCCGTTCTCTGACTGTCTCTGACCATGTCTAAACACCCCCCTTCCCTCTGACTGTCTTTGTTCATTTCTACTCCTTCTGTCTCCCCATGACACATCTCTTTGAATCTGACCAACTCCTCTGGCTTTCGATATGTCTGATCACTCCCCTCTGACCAACTTTAACCAGCGCCTCTGCTCTCAGCCCACTGTGACATTCTCTCCTGGTCTTGGACCACCCCAGCCCCCTCTGATACCCTTCTTCTGGCCTCACCGTGCCCTAATGCCTCCCTTCTTACGTGCAGGCCGCCCCTACCCGAGATGGCCGTCCTCCCGCTGCTCCTTTGCCTGCTACCGCTGGCCCCCGCCTCGTCTCCACCCCAGTCAGCCACACCCAGCCTGTGTCCACGCCGTTGCCGCTGCCAGACACAGTCATTGCCCCTAAGTGTGCTGTGCCCTGGGGCAGGCCTTCTGTTCGTGCCTCCCTCTCTGGACCGCCGGGCAGCTGAGCTGCGCCTGGCGGACAACTTCATTGCGGCTGTGCGCCGCCGTGACCTGGCCAACATGACGGGCCTGCTGCATTTGAGCTTGTCACGTAATACCATCCGGCATGTGGCAGCCGGCGCCTTTGCTGACCTTCGTGCTCTGCGTGCTCTGCACCTTGATGGCAACCGGCTGACCTCGCTGGGCGAGGGTCAGCTGCGTGGCCTGGTCAATTTGCGCCATCTCATCCTGAGCAACAACCAGCTGGCAGCACTAGCTGCTGGTGCCCTGGATGACTGTGCCGAGACTCTTGAGGACCTCGACCTCTCCTACAACAACCTGGAACAGCTGCCCTGGGAGGCTTTGGGCCGCCTGGGCAATGTCAATACATTGGGCCTCGACCACAACCTGCTGGCTTCTGTGCCTGCTGGCGCCTTTTCTCGCCTGCACAAGTTGGCGCGGCTGGACATGACCTCCAACCGCCTGACCACCATTCCACCTGACCCACTCTTCTCTCGCCTACCACTACTAGCCAGGCCCCGCGGCTCACCTGCTTCTGCCCTGGTGCTGGCCTTCGGCGGGAACCCTCTGCACTGCAACTGCGAGCTGGTGTGGCTGCGGCGGCTGGCTCGGGAGGACGACCTCGAAGCCTGCGCCTCCCCACCTGCCCTGGGTGGCCGCTACTTCTGGGCTGTGGGTGAGGAGGAGTTTGTTTGTGAGCCCCCCGTGGTGACTCACCGCTCGCCACCCCTGGCAGTGCCTGCAGGTCGGCCAGCTGCCTTGCGCTGCCGGGCAGTGGGGGACCCTGAGCCCCGTGTACGTTGGGTGTCACCCCAGGGCCGGCTGCTGGGCAACTCGAGCCGTGCTCGTGCCTTCCCTAATGGGACCCTGGAGCTGCTGGTCACTGAGCCGGGTGATGGCGGCATCTTCACTTGCATTGCAGCCAATGCAGCTGGTGAGGCCACAGCTGCTGTTGAGCTAACTGTGGGCCCCCCACCTCCTCCTCAGCTAGCCAACAGCACCAGCTGTGACCCCCCGCGGGACGGGGATCCTGATGCCCTCACCCCGCCCTCTGCCGCCTCTGCCAAGGCAGCTGACACCGTACCCCCTACTGACCGTGGTGTCCAGGTGACTGAGCATGGGGCCACAGCTGCTCTCATCCAGTGGCCAGATCAGCGGCCTATTCCAGGAATTCGCATGTACCAGATCCAGTACAACAGCTCAGCCGATGACATCCTCGTCTACAGGTGCAGTGTCCAGGCAGTGGGCAACGTGGTTGGGGGAGTGAGGTGGAGGGAAGGTTAGAGATATACTTACCAATACCCAGGCTGCAGCATAGCTGAGAAATGAGGCTGCAAGGTTGCAAAGGAAATCAGATAACAAAAGTAAAAGAAATCAGGCTGAGAGGTAAAAGAAATCTGGCGAGAGTGGTAAAGAGAAATAAGGCAGCAAAAGTAAATAGTAACAGACATATAAAGGAAATCAGACAGAAGAGTAAAAAGTAACCAGGCCAGAAAAGTAAACCGTTAAAGGAGATGGGGCAAGTTTGGGGAGATATAAAATTAAGTAGTAAAGGTAAAGAGGAAACCAGGTGTTTCCAGATGACAGGGCTAGATACAAGCCAGACTGCAGGAAGAAAAAGAGAGCAAGCAGGAAGGTACAGGGATCATGAGAAAAATGCAATGAGGCAGCCCTGCTGCAAAGGAACTCTGACCAGAGGTTAAAAGGAAAATGAGGGAGGAGGTTAAATAGAAACTTGGCTCTGGGTCTGTGCAGTGTGAACTGCTCCACGTTTGTGGTTCTTATATGGTGACATCTTGATTTTTCATTTCTTGAATCAAATTAAACCTAGTTCAAGCTCCACCTGCTAGGCGAACAGGAATGTTCAGTTTGCCACTGTTGGGGATTCCCTTCTGTCATCTGTTGTTGCAAAGAAAAAACCTGGGGCTTTCACACTCCAAGAGATGGGTCAGTACAACTTCTGCCCCTGAGCTGAAGAGTACTTGGAACATCTGCTGTAGATACATGTGGCCAGTAGTGGTGGCTCTGACCTGAACGCTACTGACACCTCTCACCCAAGTCCAACCTTGCACGGATGGCTGTGGATAGCTCCCTGTTCTCACTTTCAGGCTGAGCCAAGAGACCTCCCAAGCCCTGGAGTCTACACCTTGTAAACTCAGCACCTGGGTTCCATTTCCCTCCCCAGGGGGTCAGACCTCAAGAGATCCTCACTTGGTTTCCTCTTCGGTCCTGGAAATCTAACAAGCTTTTTCCACTTTCTTTCATAGTCAGCATTCAGAAGATTCCATGGAGGGCATACACAAGTCCACCATGCCTGGCAGGGGATGGGACAAATGCTTCCCTAGATGGTCACCCTACCAGAGACAATCACGGAGTTTCCTGTACTTCCTTCATTAAAGTAGTTTAAGGATAAAATAGATCATAAAACAAGTTAAATCTCCAACAGGGTGTTCTACTACAAAAGGAAATATAGTGGAATTGGGTGCTAAGGGAAAAGTAATGATAAAAAGAAACTAGTCAACAGAGATAACAAGGAACTAGGAGGCAGAGCTGGAAAGAAATAAGGCAACAGAGAGAAAACAAAATCAGCAGTGGTGACTGAAGTACATTGTTTAATGAAAATGGTGTCAGATGACAGGACTCACTGAAAAGCAGGTTATAGATACAATAATAATTAAACAACGAGGCTGGGGGAACATTAATTGGCAGGTTAGAAGGAAATCAGGCATCAGCAGTATGGAGGAATCAGGCAGTTAAATTAGAGAGGATCCAGCTACAGTACAGTAAAGGGAAAGGAAAATTAGGTGCAGGCTGGAGTTGTCAGACGGGAACAGAGGGTCTAGAGGGAGACTGGGAGGTGGAATTAGAGAGAAGTTGGATGGAGGGCCAGAAGGAAATGGACATTGGGTTAGAGGGAGGTCAGACAGGATTAGAACAGAATTGGATGGGAACTGGAGAGATGTCTGGCAGCAGGGCTAGAGGGGACTCAGGTGGTGGATTGGTAGGAAATTGGGTGACGGATTGAAGGAACTCAGAGAGTGAACTAGAGGAGAATAGGATGCAGGGACCAGAATGAAGTCAGGCAGAGGAGTAAAGCAAAATTGGGCAGCAAAGCTAGAGGGAACTAGGGCTGCAGGCTGGTGGGAAATCAGTTGGCAGTGCAGGATGTAAATAATGCAGCTGGGTATAAAATGAAACAGGACTGGGAGAACTCAAGTGGTGGGCCACAGAGAACTGGGCAGTGGGGCTAGAGTGAAACTGGGCAGCAGAGCAGAGGGGAAAGGGACAGCTGCACTGGAGAGAATTTGAGCATTGGACCTAGAGGAAGATCAAATGGGAATTTGAGTGGAATTCAGCAAGAAAGTGAGGTGGTGGGCTCAGGTAAAATCAGCCAACAGACTGGAGGGATATCAGGCCGCTGACTAGGTATCAGACAAAAGGGGGTTCGAGTAGTGATTAGAGGGAATTTAGAAATTAGAATGAAATGGGGCAGCTGGACTGGGGGAAATTCTCTAGACTGGACGGGGGGTAGGGGGAGGGCAGAGCTCAGGGTGGGTGCTGGGCAGCTGGAGACCTGACCCCCACCTACCTGTCCCTCCAGGATGATCCCAGCCGACAGCCGCTCCTTCCTGTTGACAGACCTGGTGTCAGGCCGCACCTACGATCTGTGTGTGCTAGCGGTATATGAGGACAGCGCCACAGGGCTGACAGCCACACAGCCAGTGGGCTGCACCCGCTTCTCCACGGAGCCAGCACTGCGGCCCTGCGGGGCCCCACATGCACCCTTCCTGGGCGGCACCATGATCATCGCACTGGGTGGTGTCATCGTGGCCTCGGTACTGGTCTTCATCTTCGTTTTGCTTATGCGCTACAAGGTGCATGGCGGCCAGCCCCCAGGCAAGGCCAAGGCACCCGCACCCGTCAGCAGCGTTTGCTCCCAGACCAACGGCGCCACGCCAGCCCTTCCTGCCCCTGAGCCCACTGCGCCTAGGGCCCACACCGTGGTCCAGCTGGACTGTGAGCCCTGGGGGTCCAGCCACGAACCCACGGGACCCTAGCCTCGTACCCACCTCTGTGGCCCTTCTGGCCCAAGGGGTTGCAGGACCCAGGCACCCCATGGGGCCTGGCCTCAGACTCACCAAATTGTTCATGGTTTTTAAAACTGGTCGGGGGGGTGTCAGGGGCACTGGGGCACAACAAGAAAGTCCTATTTTTCTAAGCTTGGGCCTGGGCCTTTGCCCCTGTCTCTGTCTGTGGGAGCTGGGGGTATCATGCAGAGGTCTGGAGCTGGGGATGCCTCCTCTGGGGGAGAGGCTTACCCAGTTCTATCTGAGGTCCCTGGATGAGGCTGAGGATGGTCATCCATTTAGTCAACAGACATTTCTTGAGCGTCATCTCCGGGCATGCCATGTGCTCGGTGATGCTGTGTGACTCAGACAGCCCCAGGCCCTGCCCTCAGATGGTGATAGCTCAGGGTGATCAGAGATTTGGTGATCAGGGAAGCCTGAGAGATTGTGGGAGCCCAGAAAAGATGCCTGACTCAGCCTAGGATATGGTCAGAGAGGGCTTCCTGGAGGAGCCAAGTGACCTGAGAATAACATCTGAAGGAAGTCACTGGGCAAAGGGCAGAGAGAAAGGTGTTCCAGGCAGATGGTACAGTATAAGCAAGGACTTAGTAAGTGCCAGGTGCCGGGGGTCCTGTGATAGAGGTGAGGCAGGAGGGGTGAGCAGGATCCAGGATCTCCAGCTTGAGAAGCTCAGACTCTGTCCTGATAGTATTGGGGAGCCAATAGTATTGGTGGATTCTGTGCAGGGGAGGACAAGGTCAGGTTTGGGCTTTAGGAAGATCCTTCTAGCTGTCATGAGGAGGGTGGACCAGAGGTGAAAACTGAGGTGGGGAGCCCAGGGGAAGCCAGGATAGGGACCTGGGTGGGTAAGGACAAGGCTGGACCAGGGTAGGGCTAGGAAAAGCAGTTGGGGTTGGTGAGAGAGACATTCAGGAAGCTGAGCAGATGGCTTATAAAGCTGAAAGGCCATAGGGGAGGGAGGGGGCCCAGGGCTCTGGCTGGGGAGGGGACAGTGGAGGTAACGCTAATAGGGACCAGGGAGAAAGGGGAGATTTGGGAAATATGCCAGGGCCAGTGTGGGACTTCATGGATGTGGGAGGTTCCAAGGACATCCAAGGGGGTGGCAGCCAGGAAGCCTCAGGACCCTTGGTCTGAAGCAGGAGCTGGGAATAGAAATGAGGGCTCTGTCAGCAGTGATGGGAAACTGAGGCCACCAATGTGGTGAGACAGCCTCTGAGACTTTCCATGTGTAAGGGACCAGGAGAAAACTAGGCTGAAAAACAAAGACTAAACAGGAGCAGCAGGTGGAGGGACAGAGTGAAGCAAACGAGGCAACTCGGACTCAAGTGATTATTGGGTTTAAGGCTACAGTGAGAGCAGTGTTAGGGGTCCAGGGGGACAGGTGCCAGACTCAACGATTTGAGTAGGAGGTAAGAGGAAGTAGGGAGTGTAGACCTGGGATTCTGTGGGCCTAGAGCCTGGCGCAGGTTGACCTGGATTTTCCGCCACACGTATCTCCAGGGCTGGTCCTCACTCTGTTTTGGACTTCCCTGGACCCCCGCCCAGGCACCAAGAGGTTTGGAGGACCAAACCCTGGGCCTTGGAAATGGCAGCTTCTCTGGAGATTCAGGAATGAGATCAGCGGTGAGAGGAATAGCACTTCTCGACCTCAGGCTACCTCTAGTGGTGGGTCCAGAGGCAGAGATGTGGAGGGAACTTGGGTCCTGTCAGTCTTCTCTGCAGTGATGCTGGTGTGAGGAGCATGGAGAAGAGGATCCGAGACTGGAGTGGCCATTCTCATGATGTGGTGCACATGACTTGTCCTTGCGGGATAACATCCTAGATTCTGCTTGAGCTTTCTTGGTGGATGTAGGCCTTGAAAATGATCTTCCATTGGCCATGGGAACAACCTGAGTCCCAGGGACCAGGTATGACTCCGGGTCCTCCAGCAGCATCGTGAGGTCCTTCCTCTTATTGTTACCCTCTGGTGGCTGAGGTCAGGAGAAGCCATCATGGACAGTGAGGTGTCTTGGAGAAAAGGCCTAGGGAGGGGAAGGTTTGGATACCTAGAGTCAGCTAGAAAATATCAGTTTCTGCCATGAGGGGCAGCCAGAGCATACTGTTCCTCAGTGCTCTGTTTTAAAATATTTATTGTGTGCCTCCTTGTGCTATGTGCTGGGGATTCAATAATGAACAGATACAGGACTGTCCTGCCATCACATACCTCACCGTTTGCTGAAGAAACAAATGTTAAATAATCACACAAGCAGGTGCAAAGTATCTGGTGGCAAATGGGGCCATACAGGAGAGATACATGGAACTGTGAGATCCTGTAACCAGGGTACCAGACCCAGGAAGAGAAGTTAAGGAAGGCTTCCTGGAGGAAGTGATACCCCAGCTCAGATCTGAAGGATACTCAGGTTGGAGTTAACTACACGGGGAATGGAAAGGGCATTCCATGCAAATAGAACAGCATATAGTGAAGTCCCAGGGCTGAGGAATGCATGGTAAGTAAAAGGGACTGAAAGAAGCCAAGGGACAGAAGAAATATGAGAAAAAGGAAGTGATGTCGTGTTGAGGCTGGAGAGTAAGGGAACAGATGATGCAGGCCCCTGTAAGCCATTGGGAGGAATCTGGATTTTATTCTAAGTGGCATGAGAAGCCATTGGAGGGTTTTGAGCAGCTGAGGAGAGTTGTGCTCCCTGATCCTAAAGAAGCCCCAGTAGTAGATCGGTTTGCATGTGGGGGACAAAAGTGAAGCAGGGAGACCAGAGAGGCTACTGCAATGGTCCAGGCAGAAGGTTAACCTGGCCCAGGTTGGGGCCTGAGTGGATAGACTGGAGAGAGATTTGAGACTACCTCACCAAGGACCTTCATCCCCTATGCAGAGGGGTACATTGTGGACCGCTATCCAACTACCTGGTCCTCAGGCAAGATTACACAGACTAGAGAAGAAGAGTCGCAGGGCCCTGGTATGTGCTATCCAAAGATCCATCCCTTAGATGGGGGAGCTGACCTCTCTATAGCATAAGAATTAATGACCTTTTCTAGGTTCAAGTACCAGGCAAACAGTGGACCGACACTGCAAGGCAGAGGCTGTGGCTGATTGCGGGGAATGTGGACACAGGAAATGGAGACACACACCCAGTGGTAGCTTATTACATGTTTGGAAGCGGGTTGGGTAGGAGGAGGTATGTGGGGGCAGGCTGGTCCCTCTAGCATGGACCCGCACTACCTCCCCACAAGACGCCTGGACTATCTCCCACCCCCATGCAGAAACAATATGACTGTGGACAAATGGTCACATGTATCTAGAATTTAAAGTTAAAATGTAGCTTGTCCAACACTACCCAGCCGAGTCACTAATATCTTGAGCTCAGGGAGTGCTACTCCTCCTCCATCTGGCTTTGAGAATGCCTTGTACATTTTGACACCAACTTTCCTGGTGTCAAAGCACCAGGTTACTAATGCATTCTTTTTTAAGTGATTAGTCCTGATACCAGGACTCTCTGTCTGCGTGCTGCCTGATCCAACCCGTGTGTCTGGGCATGGCTGATCCAACAACACAGGCCATGTGTCCAGGCATATCTGGGAGCCCTTGCAAGGCCTCAGCTCAGGCCAAGCTTTTGCAGCTCTTTACATGGGCCCTTATCAGGTAAAGGGGTCCATCCAATGAGGAGGTTTCTCTTCTCGGTTGAGAAGAGAAATATGGCTCTTGCCTTTGTTTCCTCCCTGGTGCCTTTGCCCTTTTATGTCTCACAAAAGCAAGGATAGGTATCAGTGCTTGGTGTTGCCCTGACGTGTTAGAGTGATGCTGGGAACGTAGTGGCAACCAACACAACCCCAGACTCTGCCTTCACAGAGCTCTAGTCCAGTAGAGGAAATAGATACTCCCCGAACAATGGCAGCCCAGAGTGGTCAGGGCTGGGATGGGGAAAGCACAAGTAAGAATGAATAGGGCTTATTTAAACCCAAGAGACTTTGGGGGTCCAGATGGGGCTCCTAACTGAGCCTGGGATGGGAAATGAGAAGAGTCCATGGTTTCCTGAAGGCAGAGCCAGTTTCGTAGGAGTGTGACTTGTGCAGTTGCAGAGAGCCCCACTTTTAGAAGGCCTCTGTGCTTGGTTGAATGCCCTGCTGTCACCATCATGAAATTCTTAATAATTTTTGAACAAGGGACTCCAGATTTTCATTTTGCATTGGGTCCTGCACACTTGAAGGATATACAAAGAGAGCCAGGAGGAAAGGGGGTCTTCCAAGGAGATAAAACGTCATGTGCAAAAGAAAGGAGGAGAGAGGATTGTGCATTTGAAGAGCTGGCCAAAGTTCCACGTAGCTGGAGCACAGCATGGGAGAAGGGGGATGGTGACGGGTGAGCTCACAAAGTGGGCAGATGCCAACTGCCAGACTGAGGAGCTGCGACTCCATGCCAAAGGCAGTGGGGAGCCATGAGAAAGGACAGGGTCAGGTTTGGACTTTAGAAGAATCCATCTGGCCACAGTGGGGGAAGGTGCTTGGGTCACATGGCAAAGAATAAGTTTGGGGTAAGAGGCCTGGTTGCCTGTGAAGGGGGTTGGAAGTGTCTGGCTCTTGTGTGCAGGGTTGTGAAGAACCTTGAATGCTTGGGTGACGGATATCTCAATGCAGGAGACTGGCTGGGGAGACCCCAAAGCCACAGGATGAACCCACAACTTCCTTTTCTCTTGAAGATTTCCACTATTGATGGTGGGAGAGGGGTGTACAAAAGTAGGTTAAAGGGTGTCACCGGTAAGTACTTGAAAATCTTTTTATATGAGAACTCACATGGATTGACTGATGGAGATGAATGCAAAATTGGCAAGAATTTAGAGCGTAAATGTGAGACTTCAAAGAATTTTATTCTGGGTATATTCTGGCTTCAGCTCTGTGGAACCCTTCTCCCTTGTCCTCTGGATAAAATATTGGTTCTTTAGGAACCTCCTCTTCATCCACAGCCCTAAATACTGTGGCCCCAGGGCTAGAACTGTCTCCCTTCTTGCTTTACCACTCACCTGGAGCATCGCCTTCCCCACATGCCCCACTGCCTCCATTTTCTTTCTCTGCTTATGACCTTGACATCCCTGTCCCCAGCACTGGCCCCTCTCCTAACCCTTCAGGCCTCCCACACCCACTGGGTCCCTCTTTGGCCTTAGCATCTTCCCAAACCTGCTCCTCTTCCCGGATCCTGTCTCAGGGCAAGGATCAGCCTCCTGAGCATCCCCCCACCTACTCTCCTTCCCTTCTCTGGCCTCATCCTGTTCTACCTCTGACCTCACCCACCTGGGTCCCTGCATCTCCTCCCCTGGATGCCTGGCCTCAGGCTGGAAGTAACTGCTCCCTGAAAAGCCCACACTTTTATACTCCCAGACCTTCCCTCACATTGTTCCCTGTGCCCTCTGTGGAGCCTTCCCTCATCCCTTCTGCTTGTGACAAAGAGCTTGGGGAGGATCTGAAGCAGGTGAGAAATGAAACTATTGAAAGAAAGTTGGTTCCTTCTTGAATTCTCCGCTACTCCCCCTACCAAAGTCAAGGGTTCTGGGGGAGAAGAGGGCTAGGAGTGCAGGCTTCTAGGACCTAGGGGAGGAGGCGGCTCGCAAGTATATCCAAGGTCTTTGCCTCTACCTGTCTGGAACCAGCCTTATCCTTTTTCCTGGGTCCTCCATGGAGGGTGACACTTCATTGTTCTCCAGCTCAGACCTTTCTGAGAGGACGGGAGTGATATGGAAGCCATTGTCTTCCCTTGGGGAATTCCACCCCAAATCCTCAAATCCTTCAGACCTCCCCATCCAGCAGAAGGTGTCCTCTCCTGCCTCTGCCTCCAGTCACTTCCACAACCTAGGAGTTCAGGTCCCCAGCCCCTCCTCCCTCAGACGCAGGAGTCCAGGCTTCATTCTTCTCCTTTCTCAGAATCTAGGAGTCCTGGCTCCTCGCCGCCACCTCCACAGGACCCCCAAAGTTTCAAGCCTGAAGTCTCTCCCTCCTCAGCAGGCTCAGGAGTCTGCCCTCTTTTCTCAGGATCTACGATAATTCTTGCCTTGCCCCCTTTGACATCTTAATTCATAATTTTCTGTCTCACACTTAGACCCCTCTCCTCTCCAAACCCAACCATGTCCTTCACACTCTAAGGCCTGCTCTGAAGAAAGCTCTTTCTTATCTCTTTTGTTTTTTATGTCTCTTCCCCACTATCTCTCTTTCTTTCCATTCCTTACCCTGTCTGTCCTCTCCACATCCATTTCTCCATCTGGCTCTAATTTTCTCATATTTTTCCTCTCTTTTAGTGTTTCTGCTCATCTCTGCCTCTCCCTTCCCCTTAACTGTCTCTCCACCTGCCCTTTCTCCCTACCCTGCCCACACATTTAGACCTCATTATGATCAATGTCATCAGGTCTGGCTGGAGTCAGTGCCAATGTGGACATCTGTGTGCTGACCCAGGGAGCATGCTGAGAAACAGGCCCAGGCATCTCAGACTATAAATGCCCCTACAATGTGCCTGGCCTCAGCCTGGCTACTTACTGGCAGCGGAGACTCTCAGCCTTATTACCTTTTTCCCTGGGCTCTGAGGCTGAGCCCTTCTCTGGGATTCCCTTGTCCTCCCTCTGGTCCTGCAGTGGGAGGGCTGGCTGGAGGGCAGACTGGCAGGTGAGATTACACTGATGAGCCGGTATCTGTGCACCCCCTCCCCAGCCATGGCTGTCCTCACACCTGTCCTGCTGTGCCCTGAGTTTCCTATGGGGTGAGTGATCAGTAGGGGACACAGAAGACTGGTGAGCTGGTCTGGATCTGGATTGGTTGTTCTGGCTGTGGTTGAGGGCTGCCTGACAGGGAATTGGCCACAGTGGAGCCCCTTGGGACAGGTCCCTGGCCAGCTATGACAAGGGACTATTTGGGCAGACTTTGGGGCAAGGAATTGGCCAAACTGGTTGTGGAAAGCGGGTTGAGCAGGCCTTTCTGGGACAAAGGAAGTGGCTTTATTTTAAGCTAATATGTATATACTAGACAGTGTCCCATGGCTTTTACATATATTATCTCATCTATTCTTCCCATAGCTCTATGAAGGGGGTGCTAACACCCCTTTACAGATGAGACAACTGTAGCCCAAAGATGTATGTAGCCTCAAATCCACCTGATTATGCTGACTCCCTTCTCTCCCCTCCTGGTTCCTTCAGGCCTCATGGCTGTGTTTATGGGTTTCCAGGGCAGTCACTTCATCATCACAGCTTTCTTGGAGAACCAGGACTGGGAGAAGCCCAACTTCCTGCTGTACTGTTGCCACCGCCCCTCACAGCAGTGCACGCGTGGGCGCGCCTCCCTGGACACCGCGCTAGCGCTTCCATGCTGCCTGTTAGGTCGTCTCTACATGGTGGTGACGCTGCCGCTGCACCCCCACGACCAGCACAGGAGTTTGCTGTGGTGGCCTCATGCCTCTCGTGCCAGTCATGAATGGCCTCGAGCACCCTGCCCGCGGGCCACTCGTTGTACACCTTGAGCCTGTCCAGGCGCTGCAGGTGCAGAGCGCTGAAGACCTGCCGGGCACCCGCGCTGTGCCCACTTATCCCATCGCCTGCTGGCTGGCCACAGTTGCCTGCAAGCGGGAGACAAGGCCTGTGGCCGCGTGTCCGAACTGCTGCCCCAGGATTCCTGGGGCCACGTCTACGCGTTCCCCTGTTAGCGCCCGCAGGTCCTGGGCCCAAGACCTGTGGACATCGGTGCTCGCAGCCCAGGCAGCCTGCGCTTTGAGAGGTGAGGGTTGGGGGGCGGCGCGGAAGGGGAGCGGGCTCTGCGCTCTCGTACGCGCTGCGCTTTGTGGTGGACCAGTGCGCCTGCTGTCCATGCGCTCCTCCGCCCGCCCGCAGGTGCTTTCCCTAGCTGCCGCCGCGACCCGTGGGGGCGTCGCCTACAATCCCTTCTTTGAAATCATGCCCTCAGTGGGCGCGTTCAGCCGCAGCTTGGCGCTCATGCGCAGCAGGGTTTCTCCAATGTGGCGGTGCTTGTAGCGCGCGAGCTCACCCCGCGGCTCCTGGACCGGCGGCTGCTGTCCCTATCCGACCTGCTATGGAGCCTCATTCCCCCGGCTCCGAGCCGCGTCAGGGGCAGCATTCTGGCCAAAGCCCAGCCCGAGCTCAGGGATTAGCCTAGAGAGAGGTGGCAGATAGGCCGAGGCGCAGGCGCAGTGCTGTGCACCATCTGGAGGTGGGCAGGACTCCCATGAGACGCGCTTAGCTTCGGCACTGCTTACAGCGCTGGCTTCGAGACCCAGGCTGTGGGGCAGCCAATGGTGGGTGAGCAGCCCTGGGCCCAAGAGAGTCGTGAGGTGGGCTGGTGATGGGATGGATTCCTGAGGATCAGGGTAGAGGAACATATAACACTACATTCGATTGCTCACAGAGCAGCCAGAGAGACGTTTTTTAAATGCAAGTCACTTCCTTCCTCCACTCAAAATCCTCCCGTGCAATCATTCCACCTCACTCTCAGCAAAAGCAAAGTCAGTACAGTGTTTTATGAGGTCCCATGCAATCTGCTCCCGCTACCTCTCCGATCTCATCTCCTCTCGCTGTTAACCTTCTTTACTCTATTCCTACCACACTGTCCACTTTATTCTCCTTGCTCCAGGCCCTTTGCACTGGCTGTCTCCATGATATCCTTATGGATCACTCCCTCGCCTCCTTTAACTCTTTACTTAGATGTCACCTTCTTATTGAGGCCAACCTGACCAGCCAATTTAAAATCACAATCCCCCAACCCCTACAATCCCTAGCCCTGCCCCCTGCTTTTTTTCTTCACAGCACAGATCACTTTCCATATACTTACTTAGTCTCTTTCTCTGCTACATACTGTTCCTTGAGGGCAATATTTAAAAATTTTTAAAGTAAATGTTAAGATATACAATTAATTGCATAATTTTTAAGTATCCAGCCTGATGAATATACATACACACCCATGTAACCATCACCTAGCTCAAACTATAGAACATTCCCGTCGTCTCCATTAGCTCTATGAGGTCAGATTTTTACAAAAATACTTTGTTGACTGTTGAATCACTAGCACCTATGACAGCGCCTAGCACTCAGAAAATATTTGTGGGATGAATAATGGTAATAATAATAATATAATAGTTATAATTTGTTAAATATATGCTATATCATATATCAGGTGCTGGGCTAAGAGAGGCAGTTATTGCAGAAGGTCACACGCTCTTTTTCTTTATTACAGTGTAAAATGTGACCAATAGGGTGGGGGAAGGGATGAAATAATAATAGCTAATATTGAGAGCTTAACCTTTCTACTAGTCTTTGAGGTAGACTCTACAGTAAGATTGTAATAATTCCTTTTTCCTGGAGAGGAGTTGGGGGAAGGGCCAGAGCTCAAATCTTTTGCCAAGTTCATTCAGATGGAAAGCAGCAGAGTCAGGAATCTCAGTCCACTTGCTCCCAGAGACAAGTTTCTAACCACCTTTTTGTTTCGTTTTGTTTGCACTGCCTCACAAAGACTTATAAGTAGTCCAGACTTATGAGCTGAGTGGTAAGTACTTTTACATATAATATATGCATATTATATAATGTATTCCTAACAACCACCATGCAGGCAGGTCTTTTTATTATCCCCATTTTACAGAGGAAGCAGTTGAAGGTTGAAGGTAAGACATCACTGACCAAAGCTACACACAAGCGGGTGGCAGCTGCAAATTCAGTGTAGCTGGACACTGATCATGGTTTTGAATATACTGTACTTTGGGGCTCAGGATTTTCCCATAGCCCTGGAATTAGGAGACTCCCACCCAATCTTTTCTAGTCCTGAAAAACAGCAGGGGAGAGAAAAGGGAGGGAATACTCAGAGGGAATCTAAGGTTTCTTAAAAATGAAGACATGGACTTCAATTCATTTATTCATAAGAGTTCAGAGCCAAGAGGCCTGAACTAAAATCCTACTACAAGCTGTGTGATCTTGGGCAAATTACTTCACCTCTCTGAACTCCTATTTTTTCTTCTGTAAAATGGGCCCCCATCTCCTAGGAACCTGACACTCCTGAGTTTCCTCATCACTTAAGGAATGTTTTATTATGTACCAATCTGTGTTCAAGGCACTGAGGACACATCAGTGACCAAGACAGTCAAAATCCTTGTTCTACTGGTACTTCTTTTCTAGTAGAGAGAGATAAGCAATAACATACTATCTAAGTTAGTTATATAGTATGTTAGAAGATGATACATGCTAAAGAGAAAAAAATTAAGCAGGGAAAGTGAGATCAGGATTTCTGAAAGTGCAGTTTTCAATAGGAGGGCCTCGCTGAGAAGATGAAACTTAAGCCAAGACTTAAAGGAGGTGAGGGAGAGAGCCATGTGGATATCTGAGAGAAGAGAATTCCAGGCAGAGGGAACAGCAAATGCCTAAAGTGGGAATCTGCCAGGCATGTTAGAGGAACAGCAAGAAGCCCAGGTGGAACTGGCAGGATTGTGGTGCAAAGCAGGGGGGGATGTATGGGGTTCACACTGTGTACAGTCATGTGGCTCTTGCAGCCATTTTGGCCTTTAGGTGGGAGCCAAGATTTTGTATAGAGGAGGGATGTGATTCACTTGAGTGTTAGAAAGATCCCTGTGGCTGCCACATGGGGCACAGGCTCTGGGGCTTGTGAAGGAAGTGCTGGGGGACCAGTGTGGAGACTGCTGCAGTAATCCAGTATAGGCAGGAGATGATGGAAGATGGACCAGAGTGGAGGCAGTGAAGGAGAGTAAAAGGTGGGTTGGAAACCTTTTGTGTGGGTGGGGGCAAAAAAAAACCAAAACAAAACGGAAATCATGGGTTGAGAGAAGGGAGATAGCCCCTGATCTGGAAGCTCTCGGTGGAGGCTCTTGGTAACTAGGGCAAAGACCTTTGGGTCCTGGCTGAAGGCTCTCCTATTAACTGGAAGAGGTAGGCACTCCTAGCTCCTTAGTGGAATTACTTATCTGAATTCCTGAGAGGAGGACCTCTGAGTTTTGCATAAGGACACATCTGAGTATTGGAAACAAGACTGCTAGTTAGTGGATGAGATTGAGACCTCCTAGATCCCCAAAGCCCCTCGTTCCCTCAATATCCCAACATCCAACCCCTCAGCTTTCGTCCTTCACCCCTCCTCAAATGCTCAGGAATGCAGCCTTTCTGGTGACACCAAATCTTGGGTCACCCCTGCAGGTTAACAAGCAGGAACTGCCACTGCTGGCTACCCTGAGCAACAGGCAACTGAAGTTGCATTTCTGCAGCTTGGAACTCGGGGCAGAGGCAAGTCTAGAGCAAGAGCCGTCTGTACTGCACCTAGCCTATGACTGGCAGCGTGCATTGTCTCTGCAAGTGACCTACGGCTACTGTGAGCCCATGGTGAGCCTGTGCGGCAACTTCACGGGACCTGATGATGATGAGAGCAGTCCAAACCCATGCCTTCTTGTGCACTTGGGCCCTGTAGCTGCCTGATGCCCCTTGCCCAGGCCTCTGGGCTGCTCTCTGTGCCAACCCTGCATCCCCACCAAAAACCTTGGGGTCCTGCTCTTTCCTGGTAGCTCTGAACAGGCCCTTTAGCCACTGCCACAGTGTGTTGCCACCTATGACCTTCGAGACCATCTGCAGTGCTTGGATCTGCCCCTTCCCCAACTACTGACCTGCAATTTGCATGGCCCTTCAGGTATCTACATAATGCCTGTCAGCACCTGGGTGTCAGTGTGGACCCCTGGAGATTCCAGGCTGGCTGTCATGAAT
>NW_006431909.1:530077-552977 GCF_000325575.1 Pteropus alecto | reverse complement strand
AGAGCTATGGGCTTCTGGGGAAGGGGATTCTGGGACTTTGGGGTGACACTCTTTGATACTGGAGTTGATTCCTGGGGCAAGGCTCCAAGGTTCCTGGGGTGGGACAGCCTCTGGGTCTTGAAGGCAGGATTGCTGAGGCTCCGGAGACAGAGCTCCTTGGGTCTGGATGTGGAGAGTCCTCCACCACAGGGGCAAGACTTCTGGGTTCTGGGGACTGGAACACCTAGTCCGGGGGTCGGAGTCTTTGGGTCATGGAGCTGAAGACTTTTAGGCCTTGAGGTCCAGAACTACTCAGTTCTAAGAGGCAATATTCCTGGGTTTGGTGGATAGAAAAGTCCTCTAGGCAGTGAGAAGTCCAGGGTCTGGGGTGACAGTTGTGTCCCAGGGCCAGACTTTTATGTTCTGGGGAGGAGGACAACTTCTGGTTTCTAAGGACAGAAACTTTTTCACTCTGTGAGATGGAGATGCTGAGATGCAACTCTGGCTACAAACACAGCAGCCAGGCCTGCCAGGGGTGACTGTGGCTGCACACACTGGGATAACTGCTGGCACCCAGAGAGGCTTTGTGGGAGGGCAGGGCTGTGCGCACTCCATTGCCTCTGTCCAGCCTCAGGAGGGAACATGATCTGCACTGAGGCCGGGCACAGGCCAAGTGAGCAATGCGCTGTTGTCACATAGCCTGCACATGTGTACCAGCCAGCATGGCCACCTGCAGGGGGCCGGTAGAGGTGACTGGCTGACACTGCTTCTGCTTCCCTGGCTCTTGCGTGTACCTGTTGAGCAGCCTTAGTTCTCAGGCACCACATGAGCTCACTGACTTTTCCACATGCTTCTGGGCACTGGTCCTGAGGGCATCCTGAACAGTCTCGGAGTGCACGTGCCTGGATGCCACCCAAGGCTGGATCCCAAGGAACCCAGTCAGGTCCTGGTGAGAAATCCTGCCCACACATACACCTAGGGACCCCACCTTATGATCTCTGACCCAGAGTCCGCACCTCCCAAACCTGATCCCCAGATCACCCTAACCTCACCCTAGGGTCATACCTGGAGTTTTTGTCCTATAGTACTGTACCATAAATCCAGGGCTCCCATCTCTTTCCTTTTGCCCCATGACCTCTGACCAAGGGGCCTAACTTCAAAGACCCCCAAACCTAACCCCCAAATTAGAACTCAAACTTAACCCTTTAAGATCAAACTATAAGTCCAGAACCCTCTACCCCAGTCCCCCACAACTTCTTGGGGAAGAAAGAAAAGAAGTCGTGAGGCTGTTGGAAAGGCTGCATGTAAGGCATTCGCTAGGTGCCGACATAGTAAAACATTATATGCAAGAGTCCTGTTAAGGTTGGTACAATTGGCATTACCATTTGCCAGATGAGGAAACTGTGGCCCAGAGAGGTTAAGCAACTTGCCCTGGGTCACACAGCTACTAAACAGCAGAGCTGGGATTTGAACCTTGGCAATTTGGCTCCAATACATGACCATAACTACCTTATTTGCAAAACATGATTCAGAGTCTCCAGTGATTCGAATACCACTTCAACGTGGCTAATTTTCCCATCAAGGGAGAAAAGACAAAGGAAAGATAGGAACACGAGGAGAGTAGCCCCTGGGGCTGTGGGGATGAGTGAACCCACTGACCACAGAAGATAGGACCCAAACAGTGTCAATTATTTAATGTCAGCGGTTTGCTCTGGTAGTATTTTTAATTTAATACTGAATTAGTATTTTTAAATAAGAATGGCTGGACTGTGGCATCTCTTGAGAAACCAGAAGATCTGGCACCGGACCCTGCCCCATGCTCAGCCTCTACTATGAATGAAACCTGCCAGTTGCTGGGTGGCCAAGCCTTCCCCTGGCAAAAGTCGAGCCTGTGCAGTGAGTCCCCAGAGCCTCACTCCAGGCTTTCAGTCTTTGCTTATCTGGGGAACTGGCCCTGCTCCTGACCAGGGTTCAGTTCCTTGGCTGTTACCCATCCCAGGGCACCAGCCCCTCCCTGCACACTTTAGTCTCTGTACTTACGGCACCAGCCTCCAACCACCCCTCCATGCCCCATCATGATCCAGACCCTCAACCTTTGTCCACCTTAAAGTGTCAGCCCTGCTCTGATGGAAGTTCAGCTCCCAGCTCTTTCTTACCCTTCCCAATTCTCAGCCCTGGTTATGGTCCAGCCCTTCAACCCTTACCTCTTTAGGGACCCAGGTCTGTTCATGGTCCAGCCCCCAAGCACTTACTCATCCCAAGCACTCATGGATCAGCTGTGCCTGTGACCCAGAGATAGCCACATGGTCTCTCCCGGTGTGAAGGTTCTGGCTTCAGCTCTGCTCAAGTCTGAGCTTTCTAGCCCTCACCCCTGCAAGGCCCCAGATGCTGTTTCCTAGCCCCGGGGGTGTGGCTCAGGTGAGATTCCAGCAGCTACTTGCCACCAGTAACCCTCCATTCCTACTCCTTCCCACAGGCCCACTGTGCCCAGCACAGTCGCATCGTACGCTGTGGGTGCCAGAGTGCCGGGGACTAGAGCCACTGCCAGGCTGTGAAGACTGTGGGCTCACTGAGGCTGCTTTAGCACTGGCCACTACCTCGAACCCGGTGCATCGCGGCAGTTCCTTCACTCTGCGACCAGCTGCTACCTTAACGGCTGGGTAGCCTGCAAACCTTGCCACGCAGCCCAGAGCGGCCCTGGCCTCTGCCTCGCCTGGGGTGGACTACGTTACTGCACCTTTGAGAGTACCATCTTCCACCGCTTGGGCGCCAGCACCTATTGGTTGGTGGGGAGAAGCTTTGGCAGCCAGCAGGGTGTGTGGCCCTTCCAGGTGGTGCTGGAGAAAGGCCAGAACTCCTCCTCGTGCTGCTCCGCACATGGACACTACTCCGGCTTGGGCCATGAGCTCCCTAACACAGTCCTGTCTCCCGCCTCATTTCAGCTGCTTTGGCATCTCTTCTGGAGGGTGGGATCTCTGTTTATCGCCCCCTAAATCCCACCCCTCTCCAACATCCTCATTCCCACTCTACCTTCTCCCTTCTCTCCTTTCCACCAAATCGTCTCTCTCCTTCCTGTTCACCTTTCAATTCCTCTCCCAACAGCTGGGGCTGCATGTCCCTGCTCCATACTGCCCAGGCTCTCTCTCCCACTTCCCTCCTCCTCTCTCTTCGCCACCCCAGCATGCCCATCCACCTGTCTCTCCCCAACCCCAATCTTCATCTCTGAGTCTTCTTCTCCCTCACCTGGGTCTCTGTGCCCCTCCCATGCTCCACAACTACCATTACTTCTTCCCAACCTCCACCCAGCGTCCCCTGACCGCCGGTCCCAGGTTGCCTACAACCCTTCTTTGTGCTTCTCTATCACTGCTGCCCTTCTTCTAGAGGTCTCCTCGTCTCTTCCTCCCCAGAATGGCCCCTCCTCCTGTCTTCAACATCCCCTTTCTTCTCTCCCCCAGATCTTTAGCCCTCCACTGCCTCCCCATCCCCCAGACCCATGGATGTCCTATAGGTCTCTCTCTTGTCCAAGAGACATGAGTGCTCCCTCTCTCCCTACGCCCCATGCTCACCACTACTCTCCCTCCCCCTTACTTTTCACCCCCTCTCTTCTTCTCCACACACCTCCCCACAATACCTACTCCCAAGCCTTGAATGCCTCTTCCCCTTGACTCTCCCCTCCCCCTTACTTCAGCCCATGTCTCTCCTCTCATTCCTCCAATCCCTCTACACTCTCCCCTGTTCTGGCATACTACTTCTCTAAACCTTTGCACACACTCCCTGCACCAGTCCTCCCTACTAGTCTTCTTCCTGATTCTTTCCATACCATACATCCCCCATCTCAACCCAGGCTCCCCAACTCCTGACCTTCATCATTTGGATCATGTATCACATGTGGGGCTTTCTGCCCTTAGCAATAACTGGGGCGGGGTGCTTGCCTCTGTGGTGCTCGCACTACATGGAGGCCCGTAGCTGCTTTGTAAGTCCCCTGCTAAAGAGATCCCAGAGCCCTCCCAGGATGGGGTTAGGGACAGGAGACCCAGGTCTGCTCTTAAGTTATACCATAGGTTTTAGTGAGGACCAGCAAGGATCATGCTAGAGATACAGCACCAAACAGGACAGTCCTACACACATTCTTGTTGGGAAAACAGATTTGCTTTTAGCTCTTAGTTAAAATGTACAGAGGACTCATTCTATATCAGGCACTGTGCTAAGACAGTGGTTCTAGAATTGTTCCTGGACTAACAGCATCTGCAATACCCCATGGCTTGTTTATAATGCAAACACTTGCCCTGCCCCAGACTTACTGAATCAGAAAATCTGGTGTCAGACCTAGCAGCCTATGTTTTAACAGGTTCTGCAGGAGATTCAGATGCAAGGCTAAGTCTGAGAACCTCTATTTTACCTGCTTTAAGTCAGCTCACTCCATCTTCAGACTACTCTAAGAGATAGGGACAACTGTTGTCTTCCTTCTACAGTTGAGGAAACTGAGGCATGGGGAACTGAAGTAATCCCCAAATCTCACAGCCAGTAAGCTGCAGGACCGGCCTTTCCACGTGACTCCAGAATTCTCGCTCTGACCCCCTATGCTGTAGTATCTCTCCAATAACAATGTAAAAATAGTTCCAGTAATAACATGAAAAGAGCAGCTGACCTTTATTGAGTACTTGCTCAGTGCTAAGCCTTGCACCACCTCAATTAATTCTCCCTACAGCCCCATGAAGGGGGTACATTTTCTGGATGAAGGAAACCAAGAAATCAATGGTTAAGGATTTTGCCCAATGTCACACGCCTAGAAAATGACTTGGCTGGCATCTGAACATCTGTTCATTTATTTAACAAATTCTCATCAACTCTGAGTCTCTACGTCCACATGTCTCCTCCCTGCTCCTCACGGACCCTTGGCTGAACCTTGATGTATCATTTTTGTCAATGTCCATCACTTTCTGACCCCTTTTTGCCTCTAGGTCAAATGCTCCTGGCAGGAATCTGTTTGGCTTGCTATCTAATTACAGATTGATGACCACCCCACCCCTGTCTGCATGGTCATTTGTCCAGCCGTGGCCTAATCAGCTGTGGCAGAGGTGGGGTCATGGGGACATAACGTAGCTACTATATCAGGCATTACTCTTAATGGCATGTCAGAATCCTAACTCAAACTCAGAAGAGAAAGAAAAAGAATTTGGAGCACATATAATTGCAAAGACCAAGGATATTTCTATTTTGGGGCTTAGCTAGATTAAAAATTTTCAAATGCAGTTAGAAGAAATCTGTTTCCTTCTCTGTCTTGGTCTCTCTTCTCTGTCTTGGTCTTCCCTTCCTTCCTCTGTGTCAGCTTTATTCTCAAGCAAAGTCTCCCCTGTAGCACTAAGGTTTCAGCAACTTCAGGCTGAAGATTCTACCAGCTTCAAAGCCCTTCCCAAAATGTAACACCTTTTTCCTACTGGCCCCAGCAAAAAATCCCAGGGTCACCACCCATAGGCTTTGCCTGACCAATTATTGGGGCCCAGAGGAAGGAGCAATAATCTGATTAGCCAGCCCCAGAGGACATCTGTACGCAGAGGTTCTGTACCCACCCCTGGAGCCTGGATGTGGAATCACCTCGGTCCACATGCTGAAAGTAAGGAGAATGGTTGCCAAAAAGGTGAGAAGGTTGAGCCCGCTCTCGTGCCTCTCAACAACCTGGACATCCCTCCCAGTTGTGCCACAAACGAGCTGTGAGACTTGGGTGTGGGACTTAGCATGTTATGTATAACTAGAGCAACTAGGTGTAGAAGGAAGCCTGCTACCTTCTACAGCCGGCTGGCAGGGCTGTGTGGGGCCTCTGGTGGTGACGCTGGCTCCCTTGACCTGCCTCTGGATACCAGATCTTGGCCCAAGGGCCCAGTCATTACCCTCTGCCACTCTCCTGCCACACCTTGGCTTTAGCATCAGCTTCCCCATGCAGCCTGCCCAAATCTTCAAGACTCCCAAACTGTGTGGATTCCTACAGGCAACAGATGGCCCCTTTGGCTGCTGCCTAGCCTATATCAGTTCCAAGCCTTTCCTCAGGATATAACTGCAGGATGTACGTCATACCCATGGCCAGCACTTTCACCACCTCTGTGATGCCCTCACAGCCAGGAGGCTGTAATTCCCGTGATGTCCCTAGAGGGGCCCCAAGCTTTGCTGTGAGTGCTCTGGTTGGACATGAGATGCAGAGCATTCAGCAGGTTGTGGGCTGGCAGAAAGAGCCCTGTCTCCTGATGGGGATCAAAGAAGTCCCAATCTGAATGGAATTGGCTGAGGAGAGTATATGCGGAGGGCATCCAAGGGAATGGGAACTGTAACTGCAAAGGTGTGGAGGTTGGAAAATATCAATGAGAAGCTACCCTGACTGAGGCAGGAGGCAATAGGATTGGAAAGGGAAACTTGAGTCCTAAGCACCCACCTTTGCCATCTTCCTGCTGCCCTGACTTGTCTACCCCAAAGCCACTACAGCATCTGTGCACAGAGCTGTGATGGGGACTGTATCCTGCCTTCTAGCCCTGCTCAGTGGTCCGCCTGATGCTACAAGGGCTGTGAATGTGACCAAGTTACACAAGGATTTTGGCTGGAATTGAGGAAGTCCTTTACTCATAGTTCCTGATTGGCCCCCATAGCTGCATAGCCATCCCTGGAACCAAGGTTCACCCATTGTTGGGGGCAGCATAGCCAGGATAGGATGGGCTTCATCTTGGATAGCACAGACTGTGTGTCCCAAGACCATTGTGGCTGCTTCCACAAATAGATGCCACATCCGTGCAAGAGAGGTCCCCAGGCCTGAGCTGGTGGGTACAGCGTCTCCCAAATCCCATTTTAAGACATTCCCATAACCGCAACATATCAGTCAGCATTTTCCATTGTAACTGAAAGAAAATGACGCCAATGATCTTAAATACAACAGAGAAGCATATCTACTTCTATTTGTGTAAACAAATAGGCCTTCAGGCACAACTGGATTCAAGGCCTCAAATGATATCACTAGGATTCAGGTTTCTGTCTTTCATCCCTGCCTTTTTCTTTTCCTGTGTTAGCTTCTGTATTAAATAGGGTCTAGGTCTAAATGCTACAACAGAGACTCAAAATTACAGTGGCTTAAACTTGATAGAAGCTTATTTCCCTCTCACGAACAATCCGAGTTTAACCAGTTTGATTCCTCCACATCAGGGACACGGGCTCCTTCTATCATGTGGTGCTCCCCTATGGTATTGCCCTCATCTGCCCCCACACTCTACATTCAAGCAAGTTGGAAAAAAAAAAAAAAGAGGGGACAAGGTGGACAGGACTCCTCCCTTTCAGGGCACAACCCAGGAGTGGTACATATCACTTCTGTTCACTTCTCATTGGCTGGAAGTTCATGGAAAGACTCCATCTGGCTGGCTATAAAGGAGACTGTAAGATGTATCTTTAGCTGGATGGCCATGTGCAGCTAAAAATTCTAACTCTAGGGAAGAAACAGAGAATGGACATTTGAAGACAACCATAGCCCCATTCTCAAACCACTTATATTTGTGGGGCAGTGGTAGTCTCCTACTGCTCCAGGTTTATAGTGAACAGTTTAGTGGGAAGACAGAACTTCTCCCTCAATAGTTCCAGTAGAAGTCCAGGGATGGCTCTGATTGTCTCAGTGTAGGTCATCTTCTCATCCCTAAACTGATCACAGAGACTAGGGAATGTGGTACTCTGATTTGTCTCTGATTGGTCAGGCCTGGCCAATCACCTAGGAAAACCCATAGACTGAAAGTAGGGCTAGTTCCCCAAGAAACTGGGAGGTTGTTACCAGAAAAC
This sequence comes from Pteropus alecto, assembly GCF_000325575.1. Taxonomy (NCBI): domain Eukaryota; kingdom Metazoa; phylum Chordata; class Mammalia; order Chiroptera; family Pteropodidae; genus Pteropus; species Pteropus alecto. The sequence continues at coordinate 545,195 of NW_006431909.1, read as the reverse complement.
CATTAGTGGATCCTGGGCAGGCAAAGTGCTTTCTTCAAGGTTTTGCAGCTCCTTGAGTCCACTGGGAAGTAAAGAAAGACCCTCGATGGTTGACATAGTTGTTTTGGAGATTAAGGGCTGCTGGATAAGAAAAAACATGGATGTTTAAACTGTAGGGCAATCTGGGAATGAAGAGATACCCACACCAGGAGGAACAAAGCATAACAGCAGATACATCTGCCGTGGCATATCTACTCCACACCAATGCTGACAATGCTGGCCACACATCAGAACCTTCAGAGAGCTCTTAGGGCTTTTCGCACACCAATGAAAAGCAGAGGGATTGTCCTAAATTAAGAGAGCCTAAAAAGCCACAGCAGTCAAATGCGGTGCACCAAAGCTTGAATTGGATCCTGATTTGAAACAGATAGATATTTGGAGGACAATTGGAGAAACTTATCAAACTTTTTTTATTTTTGCCCACCTAGTAGAGAAAAATATCTCAAGGATTTTTAATTTGTTTTTGTCTTATTAGTTAGTTGAGCATCTTTTCAAATGCCTAAGAAACATTCGTATTTCCTTTTCTATTAACTTTCTGAATAGCTTTTGCCCATTTTTTAAAATCGGGTTGTTGGACTCTTTCATTTTTAGGAATTCTTTATATATTATGGAAATTAGTCCTTTGTGATATGTGTTATACATATGCTTTGTTGTTTTTGTTTGTTCAGAATGGTTTTTTGGATCTGATTTTGAGTCGGTCTCTGCAGGTTGGGGAAGCACTGGTCCTGCCAGGATGCCAGGATGAGTGGCTAAGGCCTCCAGTGCTGGCCCGTTTCCTGCACACAGGGCACAGGCTGCATCCTAAATGGGGGTGTACAGTGATGTGAGGCTACCCTGTGTCACTTAGTGCCTATCGGCCTCTTCACCACCTTTGATGGCTTCAGTAGGCTTGCACAAATGCCTGTTATGCCCTATGCCTATGAGCTAGCCACATTGATGGGTTCCAGGCCCCAAGAGCTTGACTTCCCACCCTATCCTGGCTGTGCTGCGCCCCAACCATGGGTGATCCTTGGCTTCAGGGATGGCTGTGCAGCTGCGGGAGCCAATCAGAAACTATGAGTAAGGGACTTCCTCAATTCCAGCCAAAACCCTTGTGTAACCCGACACTGATCCCTAGGGCCTAGTGACCCCTCACTGACATTCCATAGCCTTTTAACATAGAACTGTTCTCCCATGATCCTCTGACCTCACATTGATCTCCATTGGCTCAATGTCCTTGCCCTGATCTCCCATAACCGTCTAGGTCCCACACAAACTTCACCCTGGACTTCTCAGGACCCACTGACCTTACCTTTTCCCAAGACCTGATGAACTCCTAAGAACTACTGAGTGATCAAAACTGTAATAGAGGATGCATGGGCCAGAGCGATCAGGGCTGGGATGAGGGAAGCACAGGCAGGCTGTGGGAGCCCAGAGGAGGTGCTCCTAGTTCAGTGAAGGCTTTTTGAAGAGGGTGACAAATGAGCTGACCTGGGAAAGAGAACAGGGAGGAGCATTGCAGAAGGCGGCCAGTAAAAGAGAAGGACTATATTTGGGGACTGTGGCAAAAATCAATAAGTATAAAATAGCCCACTAAATGTCCATGGACTTAGGGCCAAGGAGGCTGTTGGTGACTTAAATCATAAGATCCAGGAAGCAGGGGAGCAGCACCTGCATTGCAAGGTTGAGGAGTGAGACTTAAGAAGAGACAGCCGGCATAGACATCACCCTCGACAAGTTGTCCATGCAGAAAGAGGAGAATAGAGATCAGCCAGGAAAAGGTGAGGGTATCTTAGAACTGATTTCCTATTATTATGATTTTGAGATGGGAGAAACTCGGGGATGTTTAAGCCAGACAAGGGGAGGTTGGAAATCCAGCAGAGATTGATACCACAGAGTGGAGAATACTTGGTTCCCCAAGGAACATGGAAGCCAGAGAACAGCAGGAGAATTGAAATCTGGGCGGACAAAATGGATATTTATAAGTAAGAGAAAACAAACCTGAAATCTCATGCTGACAGAATCTAGCTGTGAGTTTGAGGCTAATTGTGGGAGTGGATGAGCCAGCAAGAGAATAGCTGGAGTATCTGCCACAACCTGGCAGGTAAACTTAGCTAGAGTTTTTGAGGTCAAGAGACCCTTAGCTGTGTCTTTTAAACACCTCGTGTAATCTTGGGCAAGTGACTCGACCTCTCTCTGTGCCTCAGTTTGCTCATCCCCAAAAAATGGTAATAAGAATAGCACCCACCATAAAGGGGAGCTGTGAGGATACACATAAAGTGCTTGGCATATACCTAAGTGCTCAGTAAGTCTAAGCTATGATTGCTCTTGCTGCCACTTTTATATTATTATTAGAGAGCCAGTATATATTAGCAGAGTAGTTAAGAACACAGGTTATGAAATCGGACCCCCTGGGCTCAAAATCGGATTCTGCTGCTTACCAGCCATGTGAACCTGGGCAAGCTATGTTATTTCTCTGGGCCTGTTTCATTATAAGAGGCAAGAGGCATGTAGTATATAGTATATACTACTGCAGACCTATCTTGTCAGAATAAATCCTTGTGAGGATTTACTATAATTTAAAATAAATGCTTAATAAACTTTTAAATATTCACTATTTTTTAAAGAAGTGTACTACATAAATTAGGTGACAATATATTAAAATATCAGTTGTGTCATAATATATTTCATATTACTAGACTGTCATTCATTACCTTATAAAAGAAATGATAAAATACGAAGGCACTTGGAATAGTTCCAGCCACAGAGCAGCTATCAGTAAACAGTTATTAGATTATGAAGACACAAGTGAAAGAAATGTGACAGGTTCGAGACGCTTTTTTCTTTTTCTCTAAAGCTCCCTATTAGGAAAATGTTTATTATGGAAAATTTCAAGCAGCACAAAAGAATAGCGTTATTAAACTCCATTACAGTTACAAATATTTTGCCATTCTTGCTTTCATCTTTTCCTCCCACTTTTTGTTTTGGTCGTGCTGAAGGATTTTAAAACAAATCCCACACCTTATTCCTCTATCGAAGACCTGGATATGTATTTCTGATACAGGCACCCGCCAGAATGCAGTGGTTTGTGAGGACCCGCTAGCCTGCGATTCCAGCCCCAATCCCCGCCCCTAACGCGCCTCCTCTCTCCGCAGGCGACTCCAAGCGCCGCACGCATCCGGTGGTTGGTTGCACGGTGTGCGGAGGGATCCAGGATTACCACTCGAGGTTCCCCACGCCTCTGAGTGTTGGTGGAGTAAGAGGGCCTTCCACGCGCTACGAGGACGCCTCCTGGCAGCCTGCGGGGGATGCGAAGGAGTTACGTCCGACGACCAAATACTCCTAGGAGGTGCTGGACTTGGGGCTTCAACAGGTGGTAAGGACCCTCCCTCTTCTCCCCCGGGACCCGCCGGACTCACGTCGACAGATGGCGCAGCCACGCCAACGCCCTGCGCCACAGAAGAAGCCTCTTTCTGCTTCTCTTCCCACAGAACAGAGAAGCTTGTCCTGCCCGCCGTGACCCAACATTTCACCGCGTGACCCCATCCCTCTGCATGTCCCCAGGGCTGGAACCCCCGATGCACATCCGCACTGAGAGTTCGAAAGCACGGAGCTTCGGCGAGCAAGAGCCCCAACATCTAGCTGCCTCCTCTCTCAGGACCCAAGAGTTAAGTCAGAACCCCCTGTCCCCATCCGACCCCAAACCTAAGAGTCCGAGCGCCTGGCCTCCTTTCCCACCTGCCCCTCGGGGTTCCCAAAACTGCTGTCCCCTCAAGGACATAGATTCCCTTTGGGACTGGCGGGAGAGCCAGCAGCTCCACCCCTTACTCTCAACGTCGTGACGTAACCGCAGCGACAGCCAATGGGGTGCTGCTGTTCCGGATAACAGGAGGCGGGAGTGCGAAGGTTTTGGATCGCGGAGCGGAAGTACTAGTTGCCTTGCACTCTGTTTTCTCTCAACGCTGCTGCTCCAGTGTTCTGGGCCATTCCCAGCTCTACCATGAGTCGACACAGCCGGCTGCAGAGGCAAGTTCTGAGCCTGTACCGCGAGCTGCTGCGCGCCGGGCGCGGAAAGCCGGGCGCCGAGGCGCGGGTGCGGGCCGAGTTCCGGCAGCACGCCTGCCTGCCGCGCTCCGACGTACTGCGCATCGAGTACCTGTACCGCCGCGGGCGGCGCCAGCTCCAACTACTGCGCTCGGGTCACGCCATGGCCATGGGCGCCTTCGTGCGCCGGCAGGGCCCGATCCAAGAACCTATCGGCACAGAGACCCCGAAGACACCGCCTAAGGATGGTGACGGTCTGAAGAGCCCGCTCGACGGCATGGGGTCACCGGAGACCCCGCCCGATGGACGGTGACAGAAGAGCTCACCCAATAACACGGGAACCGAGGGACCGGTCCGACTGCGTGGAGGGGACCAGGGAACCTGCCCGAAGGAAGGTGAGAGGTCTTGAGAGACTTGCTTGACGGATTGGGGGAATCGGAGAGCCCTCCTGGCGACATGGGGTCCAAAGACCACCATGATGTATAGCGAGAGATGCCCGACCTTGCCCGACCCATGATAACTTGTCGCCCTACCCCATGAGGGCTTGAGGCGGCCTGGGTCGCCAGCTGGCAGGACTGTGTCAAGCTGAGTTACTTAGTCGAAGGCATGGAGAGCCAGGACGCCCCCGCCTTGGACAGAAGGAGACTGATAAATCTTTCTCTTGACCGCTGGCTCCTGAACTCCCCTCTCTGTATTTAACTCTTAGAGGGGCAGACTTTTTGCTGAGGAATTTGAAAAGCTACCCTGATGGATGATGAGAAGCCCCGAGTCCCCCTTTGGAAAACTTTCCTCCCGTTAATTGCAACACACTAGGAGCGGTGAGGAAGGGGCAAGGGGTCTTTCATCCCAGCTGATCATTTAAAGACCCCTCAAGACCTCTACACCTACTGGTTCTGACAGAGAACCCTGACTCCTGCCACCTTCCACCCTCAGGACTGTTGAACAAAGGGAATAAAGTTGAGGATGTGTTAACTTCGCTGTTGGTCTTAAAGATTTTGTGTTTGGGATTTTTGAAGAGGCCCACACACACCAAGAAGTGACCCTGGGAGGGATGGATGTGGGGAGCTGTCTCTTCCCTTCTGGAGCCCTCTAGATTGGCAGATTGGTTGAAGCAGTATAGGTTTCTCTTCTGGGCAGATCATGGGACCCACCCTGGTGTGACCCATTCCGCCCCCCACCCCCCAAAAAACAACCCAGTCGCACAACACAGAATATAGTCAATAATATTGTAATAACTATGTATAGTGCCAAATGGCACTAATCGGGGGGATCACAGTTATACAGATGTCTAACCACTGTGCTGTACACCTGAAACTGATCTAAAATAATATTGAATAATCGAAAAATAAAAATTTTTAAATAAATATTTTCAGTATTTCCTTACCATAAATATTTTCAAAAAATTTAAGGCAGCCCAAGTTTTAATTATAGCATTCCCAATTGAAAATCGTTTATATCATAACTCATCTTGCATATCAAAATTGTAATTATTAAAAAAAGAAACCACAGTTGACTCCTTAATGGAGAGTAGTGAGGCAGAAGAGGAAATGGTGGAGCTGAGGCCTGGCTGGTAATCCCTGAGGCAGTAGTAGGGACCTCAGACCTGGCTGAGGAGTCCGGCCTCAGCGACAAGCTGGGATTTTTGTCAGCAAGGGCAGGGGTGGGGGAGGAAAGATAAACCCATAAGCCACAGACAGACCCTCTCCCATGTCCCAGTATGGGCCTGCTGTAGACATTCTATGGGGCACTGCATTTTGCAAATAAGCCGTGTTTGCATCCGGGTCAGTTAAATAAGTGGAAAGCAGATGAATTCTTAGCAGATGGAGTTGAGGGGAGGAGAAGAAGGAGGAGGACCTTAGGAAAGGAGCCCAGACCTTGGACCAAAGGGAGGATGGACAGAAGAAACAGTCTCTGCCCTAATCCCAGTGGGGGAGGCAGGTACCCAAATAGTTATAAAGTAGGGTTGAAATTTAAAGAATTATAAGAATTTTACCGAAGGATAGGCTTCTAAGCAGGAGGATCAGTATGGGCAGAGGCCTAGAGAAGGTAAAGGGGAGAAATACAGGGTCCCAGCTGGGGTCTGGGGTGTCCCCTGCGCACAGGCTGTGCAGCTGATAGTTTAGCTTTTTCTCTAATTAGTTTTCTGGTCGCTCAGGACCTTCTTCACCTTGTTCATCTCTCTCAGCCTCAAGTTTTTTCATCAGGGTGATTCTGTTAATCCTGCCCTGGCTCCATCTTGGAGTAAAAGATAAAGTCTTTATAAAGTGGTTAATAGGTCCTCTCCATTCAGCCCCATGTCTTCTTCGAGCCCTAACAAGCTCCAGGATGGGAGCTTCTGGCCATGCTGCAGGTAGTGAAAGAGTTCCCACTGGGGCTGGGCTCCTGGATCAGGAGAGGAGACATTCACCTGGGGATTACAGATGAATGGAGTTTGCCTGACAGGATGAGAGAGGGGAATACCTGATTTGAGGGAGGAGTTGTAGGTGAGTGTTGATTAAGAGCTTGGACCCCGGAATTGGAGTGCCTGGCTTTGAATCCCAGCTCCACCACTTACGGATGATGTGATCGTGGGCAAGTCATTTAACCTCTGTGCCTCAACGCCCTTGTCTATGAAGTGGCCATCATAATAGTGCCTCCCTCATGTAGCTGTTATGATGTTCCAGTGAATTAAGTACATGTTGTGGCAACAGATGATGTCCCAACCTCAGGACCCTCTTGTCTACTTGAGTTCACTTGCAGCTGCAGAAGAGGGTTCCCAGGAAGCTCCCAGCTTCCTGCCCTGAGCCCCAGCATCTCTGCTTCCTTGCTTGAGGGCTTTCGTGGAGTTATGGGAGGTGAGTTGATGCCCTCAGGGGCAATCTTCAGCCTAGGGGAGACAGCAGTCACTGGATGAGTGCCCCAGCCTGCATGTTGTCTGGTGAGGAGGTTGTAGCATGTGTTCTACAAGATTCCTCAGAGGCCCACAGTGGCTACCACTCCATGAGCACCTTTTTTGACTCCTCTGCCCTGTCTCCCTCTCCCTGCTCCCTAACTCCTACCTTCTGGGATCAGGAGAAAAAGTCCCAAATAAAGCACCTCACCCAAGTCCTTGACTCCAAGTGAAGCCCATGGTTGGTACTCTCTTTCTGCTGCTGTGTTTTTCACTCTGCTAAGGCACAGCGTCGGCACTTCTCAACCCCCTGACCCAGTCTGTTGAACGAGAATCTCCTGATCTAAGAAAATTGCTGTAAAGGACTTCATACAGAAATCTTAAAAATTAATATTGCTAAAAGGTATATCACCTGTTTCTGCTGTTTCAATGTGACTACTTGAAAATTTGGAGTAATTTGGAATATGGATCGTGGGTCAATAATAGAACTGAATTGAGTTGTTAAATTTCCTGATTCTGATAACTGTACTCTAGTTGTGTAGGAGAAAGCCCTCGTTCTTAAGAACTACAGACTGAAGGATTTGGGAGTAAAGAGAGTCATGTCTACAACTTACTCTCAAATGGTTCCAAATATATGCACGTATATAAATATATTAGCGTGTGAATGGTGAAGTACATGGGGCAGAATGTCAACAACTGGTGAATCTGGGTGCAAATGGGAGTTTGTTTTACTAGTCTTAAAATTTTTCAGCAATTTAAAACAAAACGAAAAGTTACAAAAAACAAAAAAGTGGTGTTGTCAGCGTCTCATTGGTCATTTATCTTTGGGCACCAGAGATCTTCACACAGCACACTTTTTACAAGAAATCTGAGAGAAGTAAAAGGTGTATTTTATAAGACTTTATAAATCTCTTATGCAGCTTCTTCATAGATTTAGCAATCAATTAAAATTAAAAGTTCTGTATTTTTGACCTTTGGAAAAATAGCATCTGGTCTCCCTTGCAGATTCTAATCTTCACCCTATTGGGAATGACAGGTTACAAGAATATGTTCTTATCTTGGGTCACAAACTCAGCTGTCCCAAGGGTCAAGCCTGTGACCAGGTGCCTGAGGTGGTTCACTGGGGCCTTCAGGAACTCCAGTACCCAGTGAGAAGCACCAGTCACACCAGCAGGTTCCTGCCATTCCTGCCCAATACCCTCTCAAACAGCAACACCCTGGGTGTGAATGATGTGAAGAAATGACTGGGATTTTCTTTAAAGTATCATGACTAGATTCTAAAACAGAATCCTGAGCTGGAGATGCTCCCTGAATGGTTGGTGAGTTAAAAGATATGATGTCTAGAATTGTCTTCAAAGAAATCTAGGGAGAATGGAGTAGGCACCTGGGATTGGCCCTGAGTTGGTAATTGGAGTCCAAGAGGACTTGTAATGCTACTCCTTCTTTTGTATAAGTTCAAAAAGTACAAGATGAAAGTTAAAAAAACAAAACAAACTCTGACAGCGCCCATCTCACTCAGACTAGAAGTCCTCACTTGTGGTCCACAAGACTTCACCTGGTCTGGCCCCATCACCTCTCTAACCTCACCTCCCGCCACTCTCTCCCTCCACCACTCAAGCCCCACTACCTGGCCTTTCCACGTGCCAGGCACACTCCTACCTTAGAGCCTTTGCCCTTGCTCTTTTCTCTTCCTGGAATGCTCTTCCTCCAGGTCTGTACTGTCCAATATGGTAGCTGAGAGCTACCTTTAATTTGAACATGTGAAATGTGATTAGTGTGACAGGAATTTTTTTTATTTTATATATTTTAAGTAATTTAAGTTTTAAAACTGAAGTAGTGTAAAATAGTCCATTAAACATAACTTACTGTTTGGGTAGGACTACATTTTATCTGTTGAAAATTAAGTGTCTGAATTGAGATGTGCTATAAAATGTGAAATACACACTTTAAAAACATACTGTTTCAAAAACATAGTAAGAAAAAAGGATTGTAAATGCCTCATTATGTCTTTTTATATTGATTACATGTTGAAGTGATAATATTTTATATATACTGGGTTAAACAGGGTATAAATGAAATTATTAAAATTAATTTTGCCTGTTTCTACTATTTAACTTTGCTAGAAAATTTAAAATTATATTTGTGCCTCATATTATATTTCTATTGGACAGTACTACTCTAGGACTCTGTGACTTGTTTCTTCACTACAATTTGCTATAATGACATAATTATAACAATGACATAATTGCCTCCTTGATGCCTTCCTCAATCACCCTAGTTAAATTGTACCCCCCTTTCCCTTTGCCCACTTTAGTTTTCTTCTTAGCACTTATCACCATCTTTTATTATATATTTCACCTATTGCTTTTATTTATAGTTGATCTCCCCTACTAGAATGTCAGCCCCACAAGGATAAGAATTTTAGTCAGTCTTATTTACTGTTATTGCCCTGTCTTTGACCAGGACCTAACTCATAGCAGACACTCAGTCAATATTAAGTGAATGAATGAATGACAGGTTTGCTCTGTTACCTGGTCAGTGGGGTCAATATTGCCAACACCCCACCCACTGTTTGTGGTAACCCCAGGGAAACTATGCACCTCCATGGTTGGGGACAGAAACTTGGCCTGGCATTTGAAACAGGACAGACCCAGGTTTGCATCCTGACTTGTCCCTGAACCTGGAGATTCTCAGAATCTGCTGCTTTCCTGCCCCCTCTCTCAGTGTCCATCTTTCACCCCACTTTGGGTAGCAACTTCCTGATTTTCTTAGGAGACCCACATCTCCCCTGATTTGCAGCCCCCAGTGAAATATGTGACACTAGCCAAGGGAGCCAGCTTTGGGACTTTGGTTGGAGCTGTAAGAGAAGAGCCCACCATGTAGAATATTTGAACAGAGCACCTGCATGGATGTAAGTCAGGGGCTGTAGCAGATGCTGTCAGCAGCTTGCTCACATCGCCTGCACCCTTTCTGTGCATACCTTTAGCTTCCTATGGCAAGCACCTGTGCTTCTTTGCCTGCAAGGACTTTATAGACAAGAGAGGCTGGAAGTTCTAGGGAGTTGAGAACTTCAGGAACCAATGAGAGATGGGAGCTGGTACATAAATGCCAATTTCTTTGACTTTTGTGTTTCACACAGTCTCCTACAGGTCCCTAGTGGGATGGCACCTCAGGTGCCCAGAGCAGCAACCAGCTCATCGACTCCCTTCCCTGCCTCACTTCCCCACTCTATCAATCTACCTAGGATCACCCCCTAAATAAATTACTTTTGCTTGAATTTTTGTTTCAGGGTGTGATGGACTGATTCAGTTCTATGTTCTGTGCTCAAGGCAAAGGGATCTGTGGAGGGAGCTGTCCAGACATATCAGGGCTGTATCATAGATTCTGAATACTCAGGCACCCAATATCCTCACACATCCTGCTACAGACTGAATGTTTGTGTCCCCCTAAATTTCATATGTTGAAATCCTAATCCCCTATATGATGGTACTAGGAGATGGGGCCTTTGGAAGGTGATTAGGTCATAAGGGTGGTGCCCCCTCACGTAAATGATCAGTGCCCTTAATCTCTTTTGAGAACCCAGAGAGCTCCCTGCCTTTTCCACCATGTGATGATGCAGCAAAAAGATAGCAATCTATGAACCAGGAAGTAGCCCTCACCAGACACTGAATCTATAGGCACCTTGATCTTGGACTTGTTAGCCTGAAGAACTGTGAGAAATAAATTTCTACTATTTATAAGCCATCTAGTCTATTTTGTTGTAGCTATCCAAATGGGCTAAGACATATCCTTTGACAGTGACCATTTATTGTATATGTCTGGGCTGTATATTCAGATTGGGGGGGGACCATTGACATAGCTGAGCACCAGGTAAGGTGTCCTGGCCAGGCGGGTGGGAGAGCAGCAGGGACCTCCTGACTGGGTCAAGAGCAATGTGACCCACACCAGGAGAAGGAGGAGGAGAAGGAGAAGAAGGAAGAAGCTCAGGGGCCACCTGGATACAGGAGCTGGGGCTCTGTGAAGGGAAATGCAGTGTTAAATATACAATGGGCTGCCGCCATGAGCCCCCATACCCATCTGCCAGGCAGCTCACCCAGAATTAACCTCCAGCATCACATCCTGGAAACTGGAAGATGCTTGTCTCTTCTTGTCCTAAGGACAGATAGCCAACAGCATAATGGATGGAAGTGACATTTAGTGTGGACTTTCCCTTACTACTATAGACCTACAGGGCTGGGCTTATTTCTCCTTCTTTCCTGGCACCTCCTCGATCCCTAAGACCCCTAATGGGCTTGGATATCTACAAGTGTAGTAAATGTCTATCTGTGCCTGTCCTCCAGCTGATCCCCCTTTTCCTGGTAGCAGTGGCTCGATTTGGTGGGGTGGTGTTCACACTTCCCCACTCTCCTGACCCCACACCTCTACTATCATTGGGTATGTGACCTAGATCTGGCCAATCAGAGCCCTCCATCAGTCTGGCCACTGTGATTGGTGTAGGAGGACCCAAGCTGGGCAAGTGGAGTCAGTCTTGGGACTTTGCTGCTAGTTGGTCTGTAGCACTCTCCTGGAGTGAGTAAACCAGTGGACAGTGAGTGTGTAGCTACTGGAGCAGCAAGTTTGTTGAGAAGGAAGCTACCTTGAGGAAGCAGAGTCAGGAGAGGGAAGGATCGAGCCCCTGAGATTCCCAAGTGATACACCTGGCTAAGGACCAGCTCACCTGAGACTTCCGGAGCAGGGAGTGTCTTCGGTGACCTGCTAAGTGTTTCCGGTGGCTGAGACCCGACATCAGTATGTCCTGTGGGGAGAGAGAGGTGTGGGGTCCTGGAGAACCAATGACAAAGAGATACAAGGTTGGGAAGGGGTCAAAATGGGGGGTGTCACAGAGGAATTCTGAGGAAAGAGAAAGACCTTGGGAAGAGAGGAAGAGAGGGGCAGAGCCAAAGGAACCAAGAGGGGAGAGACATTATTCATTCATTCATTTGACAAATATTTAATGAGTATCTATTACATGCCAGGCACTACTCCAGGAGCTAAGGACACAGTGGCAACGGAAACAGGCAAAGTCCTGGCATCCATGGAGCTTCTATGCTAGCAGGAGAGAGACCGTAAATTAATAAATATATAATGTCAAGATGTGGTAAGTGCCATTAAGAAATAAAGTAAAAGGATAAGGAGTGATGGTGTTTGGAGGTCACAGCAGGCCTCTGTGAAGAAGTGACATTTGAGGTGAGAATGGAATGAAGCGAAGAGGCGAGCTGGGCCTTTGAGATGGGAGTGAATTTGGAATGCCTGAAGAAAAGCCAGGAGGCTAATGTGGTTGTAGTGGGATGAGCAAGGGGGAGAGTGAGAGGAAATGAGGAAATGTAGATATAGATGGACCAGAGAGAGAGAAAGAGTGAGATGGAGGAAGATACAGAGACGAAAAGAGACAAGGGAAGGAGGGAGGAAAACACTGTGACGACACCAAGAGAGAAAGACACTGAGAGACAGACAGACAGACAGACAGAAAGAGAATGAGCCACCAAACCTCCTTGAAAGGGAAGGACCCTGCTGGGAGGTGTGTAGAGGTGTCCTGTGGGTGCCTGGGTGGAAGCGTCCCATACCAGCTCTTACCTCAAGGCCTTGTCCCCTACTCTGGGGGCCCCTGTGGCCACACAGCTCACAGGAATCCCCTGGTGTCCAGGCTGTCTTTTGCCCCAAGGGCCCAAGGCCCCCAACGTCCCCTGCTGGGTCCCACTCCAATTCTGCAAGAGTGGGGAGACTACTGGGTGCCCAGGGGCTACAGAGCCCACCAGGTCCTGGCCAGTCCGGGTCCCCTTCAACCTCCAAATCCTGGTCCAGTGTGTTGGCCTCCTCAAACACCTGGACAAAAGATAGAGGTCAGAGGTCATGGGGGTTGTAAAATTGGCACCAGAGCTGAAGACGGCCAGAGTGGGCCATACAAGGCTGTAGCTGACCAGCTGGGCCTGCAGCCGCCGCAGCCGCCGGAAGATGCTCTCTCGGTGGGCTCTGAGGGCCCTCAGGACCTGCTGCAGGGACATCCAGGCCTGAGGCTCACTCCGCTGTGCCAGCCCCTCACCGAATGCCAGCAGTGCATCTATACGCTCAGCTGCCCCACGCAGGTCTGCCTGTAGAGTCTGGAGACACATGGTTGGACACCACTCCACTCTCATATACACACCAGAGGCACCAGAGACCTGGGACCTAGAGTTACATGTCCCCCTTTCCTACCCAGACACCTAGAACATGGAATAAACCCACTTCCCACCCCAGAAAGCTGGCACCCACTCCTGAGATCTTGCCCACCCTCCCACACCTTGGCTTCCCATTGCCCACCTGCAGGTGGACCATCCTGCTCTGGGCTGATGTCCAGGGCCCCGGGCCTCGTTCTAGGTGCTGCAACCGGAGACCCAGGCCCAGCAGGCAAAGGTGCAGACTGTCCTGCTCAGCCTCCAATACCTCCCAGCCAGATGCGGGGGTCTGGGGAAAACAGGGGCTGAGTCAGTGCCCACTGGCCAACCAAGGCCTTGTCCCCACTGCCTTTGCCACCCCTCTTTCACAGACTCCTGCCTTTTGGATGCTTCTCTGCAGCAGAATCCATCTCTGGGTGTGCACCAGGGCTGCTCCCACCTGGAGTCCTTCCCAGTGGAGCAAGGCCTGCTGACCTCTATTTCAGTCTCCAGGTTTTCAAGGCTCTTAGAAACTTGGACATACGGGGCCTGGGGGTCTGGACAGGCTGGGGGTGTGATGGAGCTGAATACCCCCACAAGGAATGGGGCTGCACCAGGGCCAACGACAAAATAATTCTCTCTCAGTGTGAAACACTTCTATAGTGATTGGTAAAGAATCATTTCCAAATGTCTCTCCCTCCACAGGTGCCCAAAACTTATCCAGAGTCATTACCTCATCCTCAGTGTGGAGGCCAGATTCTGGGGGACAGAGAAGGCTTGCACAAGGGGCCTGGGTGACCTCAGCTCACCTCACAGTATTTGCCCCCAGCTGGGTCTTCAGGGAAAGAAGGCATTGGCAGTTTGGGGCAACCAGCAGTAGGCTCAGTGTCCTTCAGCCCACCCTGAAAGTGCTCAGGAGGATTCCAGGAGTCCTGCCCCAGTTTCTGGTCCCATTCCAGCCTGGTAGGGAAGGGGCATTGACAGGTCCTGGGGTGAGCCTAGATGCCCATTACCCACCCTACCCTACCCATCTCGAGCTCCCTCTCCCCAGGTGATCATAGTCACAATACCCTACCCTCAAAGCACTCCTGCTACTGCCCCCACACTTTTAGGACCCAACTTTCAAAAGCCCCAGCCCTTACCTGATTCTTTCCTCTCCAGAAGTGAGGCAGATGGTGCATCCAGCAATGTCCACCTCCCTGGGGGCTCCGGGGGGGTGGTTGACGGGCTCTGAAAGGGGTCTAGGGTCCAGGGGTGGGGGCAGGGCCATAGCTGGGTGTCCGGAGAAAGAGAGTCAGTGAGGATCCCCAGTAAGAGCCTTTCTAGCCAGTAGTGTCCCCCCACATCTCCGCAGCAGGGCTCACCCAGGCCTGAGGCAGCCGGAGGCTCAGGGGCAGGCTCAGCTCCACCTCCTTCCAAGTGAAACCTGGACCCAGGTAATTCGATGCTGGCTCAGGTGACAGCCGCGCCACTTAACTCCTTCCTCCCTAGCAGACCAGCTGAACTTCCCCAGCTCACCCCATCCTACCCAAGGATGTTCCAGATATAACCCTGTCCCCTCAAGAGTCTTGGATTCTGCCTGGGTCAGTGACCCATACGTCTGACCCCCAGGACCCACACTATCTATCTAAGGTCCCAGACACAGTGCCCCTCAGGAACACAAGCATCTGGCCTCCCACCTCCAAAAATCCAAAACCAAAGAAAGACTTTTGTTGGTTTATTTGAAACGGGGCCTTTTCCTGTGGTTCCCACGGTTATTGGGAAAATAAATAACCCGGGGAACAGACTCTGCCCCATGGTTTCAAGATTGCAGGGTCGCAGCTGTCCAGAGGAGGCAAGAGCCTGGGAAGCCCAGCGGGTCCCGGGGGCCAGGTTTCACTTGCTGAGCAGAAGACCAGCGCGCAGGACGCGGGGCACCCGACGGATGGTCAGCGAGACGCGGGTGCCGCGGACCAGGCGGGCTCCGGGTCGCGCCGAGGGGCAGGCGGCTGCGTTGAGCGGCAGGGAGGCGATGTCC
>NW_006431909.1:513952-529824 GCF_000325575.1 Pteropus alecto | reverse complement strand
CTGTGGGGGGCAGGGGCGCAGTTGATGGTCAGTGCGTTCCCAGAAGTCGGGGGGTGGGGGTGGGGGCGGGGAGTTAGCAGACTTTGGGAGTCAGAGACTCCCCAGAGGCAATAACTGAGACAAGTGTGCTCCCAGGATTTGAGCTTTGGAGTGAAAATCTGCGGGTGCCAGAGCCAAGGCTATGAGGAATGGGGTGGGCGGGGGGCGGGGGGCGGTTAGAAGTCCCTCTGGAGAGGCAGGAACTAGGCTGCAGCTGGGAGCGTCTAAGGGAACTGCAGATGCGATCTCCAAAGGGCTGGGGATGGGACAGAGGGATCAGCGGTCCCAGGGCTGAGTGGAACTGGGTTGAGGGCTTGACAGAAGCCAGGAATTGGGGGCATGGGGGACAGAGTGAGGCAGAGATAATCGGGTATGGTCTGGGGGTTAATCTGCAGACATCAGGATATCTGAAGATACAGGCAGAGAAGATGGGGGTGTCTGGGGTATCCAGGAGCATACAGTACTAAAAAGGGAAGTCCCAGAGTGTCTAGGGGGGTTTCTGTGAACATTGGGGTGTCAGAAACGCATCATTCAGAGAAAGAAGTCAGGGAAGCTGCAGTCATGAGCAACCCTCACAGAGGACAGTCAGGCTATATGGGGGTGGTCCTTGAGCAGGAAGTCATGGGTTGAGGTGCCAAGGAGAATCTGGGTGTGACCTAAATGGCAGATCACATTATTGGAGTGGCAGAGAGGTCAGTGTTGGGGTTCCTTGTGCAGTGGGCAAGAGAGAGAATATCTGAAAAGATGTCAGGGATACCCACGAGGGAATGATATTGGGCTATCTACGGATATCAGTGTTTTTGGAGTATTGGGGAGCCCTGCATAGGGAATGTGGACCTTGGGCTAGTGGAGCACTCTGAATGTGTGGGGCCAGGGGATCAGTAGTTGGGGGTGTTGGGGTGTCTGTGGATATCGAGATTTCTAGGGCATCCTGCAAGCAGATGGGTTGGGTGTCTGGGAGAGTAGGCAGGTGGGATTGGGGCCTCTTGGAAGATGAGCATGGCAGAGTGCCCACGAGTGGCTTGGGGAGTGTCCCAGGGCCCACCTGCTCTGTAGGGTCATCATCCTTTGGCTGCCGCGGCTCGTAGAGGTCCAGAATGGTGTGGGAGCCCAGGCTGATGGTGCTGACGGTCGGGTAGTAGAGTGGCCCATCCTCGTGGGGCTGGGGAGTGGGCACCAGGGCTGGAAAAGGCAGGAGTCCACACCCCCCACCCTCTGGGGTTCAACGGGGGCTCCCCAGCTGGGGACAGGGAGGTGAATGCCTAGTTGGGGCATGTGGCTGCTTAATGAGAGTGGAGGTGAGTTAACATGATGCCCTGCCCCATGGTAGATAAGAGGTCTGGGGGTCAGGGTGAGGGTGTGTGGTTACCATGATGCCCTCCCCAGGCAGATACTGGTTCACAAGGACGTGGTTGGCTGGGAGACCCCCAAAAAGACTGAGGTCAGACACTTTGTCCACGTAGCGCTGGAGCCACAGGGGCAGCCGCTCAGGAACCATGCCCCGGGGATGGGGGAGCCCACCTGGGGGAGGCAATGGGGTCCTGAGGGCACCCAACCAAGGAGCCCTGGCACCTGAAGCCCCCATTAGGGATATTCCAGTGAGTGGTGGCATACTGACCTCCTCAGAGACCCCTGACTCTTTGGAGATTGCCACCCAACCCTTCCTGATGCTTCCAAACCCCTGGATCCCTTGAGACCCACAGCTTGTAAGGAAATCCCTAACCTCTGAGGACCTCCACTGACCCCTCAGAATCCTTCTGGCCCCAGGGACCCCTTGAACCCTCAAGGACCCCCCAATATCTTGAGGCGAACCAACGTAAACCACCTGCTCCAGGACACATCCCCAAATCACCCATGCTCCCAGGCAGGAATACTCACCCCAGTTTTGTAACTTCCTTCCGGAGAGCTGGGTCCACTTGGGCTTTGGGGCATTGAAGACCTGGGAGGTGGGGAAGGAGTCACTCCTTTTTCAGGACCACTCTCTCTCATTTTCCCACCCAAGCCAACATAGGAGTCTTTATCTGGGGTGGAAATGGGTCATCTCAGTGTCTGTGGGATTGTTCTCTGGGATAGAGTTCCCAGGATTTTGCTGTTTGCCCTTTCCCCTGTGGAGGCTGCTGGCCCCAAAGCCCACCCATGTCTCCTGACATTGAGGAAAGGAGTCAGGACTACACAATTGTGGTCTGAATTTACTCAGAGGTCCGGCCTGGATTGGGCTTTTTTTGCCCAGAAAAACAGTCTGTACCATGTAATTTCCTGATCCCTGGGCTATCTCAAAACAGTCTGAGTTCTAGAACCTCCTCGTTCTTATCAATTTTGGGGAGGGACTTTGCTAAGCTGGGCTAATCTCAGCATAGCAAAGAGAATACTTTGAAAATGCTCCACTGCCAAGGTCCCAAGGATCTAGAATGGGCAATTTCTAAGAAGTCCAAGAAGTCTATACTCTACTCAATAATCTCCTCATTCTCTTTATGGTTATGGGGCTGGAATTGGCTATCTCAGTGCAAGAGTCTGTGTTCTGTGGCTAACTTTTTCCTGGAACTCAAAACAAGACAGAATCAGTTGGAATAGCACAGGGAAGATGTGCTCTATAACTAAGACTCTGCAAAGGTTTATCCCAGTGCAAGGACTATGAAATTCTTCTTTCCCCAAACCATTAAAAATAGAAAATACAGATAGGGTTATCTCAGCACAGGTGATCTGTGCTTGGAAAACACTGTCCTCGAGACTCTGAGTCTATGCTGAGCTATCTCAGCAAAGGGAAGAGTTTGCTCTAACATTCTGAGGCCTGGGCTATCTCAGCGCAGAAATCTGAACACTGCAAATTCTTCATTCCCTAAATATTAAGAGCCTGAAATGGGCTATTTTAGCACAGAGTATAGGCTCTGTAACTTCCTTGTTACTGAGGCTATAGGCTTGCAGTGGGCTGTTCTAGCACAAGGAATCCAATCTCAATAACATCCTTGTTTTGGAATCTGGACTGGCCTATCTCAGCACAGAGAGTCTGAGCTCCATAACAACTTCTTTTCTAAGAATCAATTTTGTTTCTCCTTAGCCTCCTGGAAAAAGCTCTTTCTGACAGGCCCAGCGAGTCTAGAGAGAGGAATAGGAAAATGAGGGATGGGTGCTCTACGGCACTCTCCTTCCTGCCAGGATCTTCACTAGAGACATGGGGGCTCTCACACAGGACCTAGGGGCTGGAGAATAATCTGGAAAGAGGGGAAAAATAGACCAGAAGGGCAATGGGATCACCTGTCGCAGTAAATACTCCTCTTCTTCCTTGGAGATGAAGTCGGGGACATAGTAGATTACAGGTGGTGCCTAGGATAGAGAGATCCCCCTGAAGGTGGGGCCCTTTGACCTACACAGGAGCCCTAGCATTGCTGAGCAGCCCTCCCTCAGGATGTCCTCTGACAGATCAAAGCTTGAAGTCAAGGGACCAATGCCCATTTTAGGGACTGGAAGTTGGGTGAGGGAAGGACTGGGCCTTGAGGGTAAGAATGAATTTGGAGGGAACAGTCCTAACTCACAAACCCAGGAGTCAGCCTACTTATCCCCACTCTATCTCCCACCCTCTGGTCCCCACCTTCACCCTCTGTACCCCAGTCCTAACAACCTGCTCCACCCTGAATGTTTCCAGGGCTGGGACCCTGGAGTCCTGATCCTCCATCGACACCAAGTCCACGCACCCAGTCCTGTGGGAAGGGGAGGACACGCTGAAGTCACCAAGCCTCCCACACTCGGGCTATAATCCTGCTTTCTGCTCTGTCATGGGCCAGATCCTCACCTCAGTCCTCTAACTGAACTACTTTAGTTTCTAAAATCTGAGTCCTCGGCATCTCAAAAGCCACCCGATGAGCACCCAGAGTACTCACCCAAAATCCATCCGCCAAGGGCCTATCAAACTATATATATTTGTTTTCTCAAACCTTTCACAGAGAACATCCTCTGACTCCACTGAGAGCCTTTCTCACGAGCTCCACACAAGCCTCCAGGACTGCATCCCAGGACCCCTTTAAACACCTTAGTTTGAGACCCTATCCTAACAACTTCAGATCTGCTACCATAAGCCTCGTTCCCTAAGAACATTCAGGGTCCTTATGGACCCTCCTTCCGCCTCAAGCCCTTTCAAATGCCCCATTCCTAACACTCTTGTGCCCCCTGAGTCTCCTCTAACGCATCCACTGTGACTCCTTGAATCCCCCCACCCTGGACCCCCTCAGACTTCTCTTCCAGAGCGCCCCTTCGCTGCAGCACCCTTGGACCTAGAGCCCTGACCTGACTCCTCTCAAACCTTCTTTCCTTCTTGAATCCCTTAGACGCCCACACTCTGGATCTTCTAGGACTCCACACTCTGAGCTTCCTCGAACTCCTATCTGAGCTTCCCCAGGTCCCCACCCTCGGCTCTCTCGGACCTCTATTTCCACCCTCCGCCACTCACAAAACTGACCGTCCACCAGTGACCCCTCCAATATCCAAATTCAACACCCTATTCCTTTCCCAGCTACTTCCGCCCCCACGTTCCTGACGCAGGAGTCCTCAGACAAATGGGAACTCTCAAAGGCCTTAAGGGTCCGCCTTCCACCCAATCAGCGCTCTCATCCAGTACTGCCCCACCCCTTCACCCTCATTCAGTGATAGGCTGCGCCTCCCTGCCTCTGAGCCACTGGGAACCCTTCGAAGACCTGTCATCTTCTAGCACCGACCAATCAGAGCTCCAGAACGAAACCTGTTCACGCTGCAGAGCGGGAGCCCAGATGGGAAGGGGCAGCCGTGGCAACTGCAGGAAGGAGACCAGACTGTTGGATTTCCCGCAGGCTAGACGATCTGATACTCATGCTGCCGGGAGGCGAGACTGAGGAAAGGACTTCCTCTCCCATCCTCCCCCAGCAAGAGTATGGAGGCAGGGACATAACTCCTCAAACACCGGCCCGACACAGAGAAGCCATAGAAACGTCTTTATTGAAGGGCGCAGGGATCATGCTGAGTTCAGGGACATGCAGTGAAGGGGCAGTCGTGAGCTGTCCTTGGTAGTCCGGGCCCCAGGTCTGCCCTGGACTTCCGGGGCCTTCAAGGTCTCCCTCAGGCCGTTGGTCTGGCCAGAGTGATGTGAAGTCCTTTGGGGCTAGTGACTCAGATTTGGTGTTTTGGACCTGTGACCAGAACGTAGATTAAAACGGGGCCTCCAGGATTTGGGATCCCCCTCAAGGCCTTGGGGTCCTATGTGTATTAGAGATAGAGGCTTTAGGATTTGGGGTTCCCTTGGGGCTGGGCTCTTGGAATTTGGGTGTCTCAAGATCCGTGACTCAGGGCATTGAGGTCCTCCGGTTTCCAGGGATGGGCCTTCCTGTTTAGGGTCTCCTAGGGCTGGAGATGCTGTAGGAGCCCGGGATGCATGTCCTAACTGCAGTCTCCTCCATCCCAGGAACAAGGACCTCTGTCACTCAGGTTTCCTGGGGGCTTGGGATTGGAATTTTAAATTTGGGATTCCCTGGGGAATTGAGAATTCCATGGCTTGGGGGCCCTGGGAATTAGGGCTTTGGGGTCTTCTAGGGGCTATAGGATTTGGGGTCTCAGGGAAGTTTGGGACATGTACCCTGGGATTTGGGATTACCCAGTCTCAGAAAGGGGCTCCATATTTTGGGGTTCCCCAAAGGGGGAAGTTATTACTTAAAAAATAGAGAATTTTCTGGGAACCTGGCCAGCACATGGGCTGTGGGCCATGTAGGATGGGCTTCATACAAGGCACTGGGGGTTTCTTGAGGGTGCAGAGGGTAGGAAGACTTGGGGGTCCTGTAATTAGCATTTCCAGGACTGTTTTGGTGTCCGTAAATTGGAGGTGACGGTGGGCTGGTTAATGTGAGTCTCTTCTTAGGTTACCCCTCAACAGGAGGTCTTTGTTAATGGAGGGGGTCTCTGATTGCAGTATTAAGATTTTTGGGTGACCATGGGGGATCACAACATCTTGAGGAAATTGTCGTTAAATGTGGGATAGTGACATAAAGGTTTGTAACTCTGTTGCTCTGGAGGTGTGACCTGATGGGAGGGGGTTTTTTTTTAATGAGGGAGGGTTATGATCCACTGATGTGGAGAAGGTCACCTTCATTTAGGGTGATGGGGAAATCTGTTAATGGGGCTCTGCTCTGAGGGGTTGAGAATAGGGACTAACCTGAAGGTGCTACACTCTGGGAATCTCTGGGGAACATGGGGTCTGTATTTGGGGGGTTCTCATGGGGGAATCTGTTAATAATGGGGCCTCAGTGATTAAGGGCTGGCTAATGGGGGTCTCTATTCTGGATGTGTTACTAGGGATATCTATTTCAGGGTGACTTGGGGGCTTCTTGCGTCAGGAGTTGCTAGAGGGGGCTGTGTCTCTGACGGGTGTCCAGGGCCTCTAAGACTGCATCTCCGCCCTCAGCATCCAGGGAAACCAGCAGCAGAAGAGCAATCTGGAAAGGAGAACTGTGTCAACCCCTAATGCAGGGGTGGGAACATCCGGGTCTATCTCCCTCAGCTCTCCCCAGGTGGTCTTGCTGGATTCTGCTTCTACCTCTCTGGCTGTGCCTTCTCAGGCTCCTGTGGAGGGTATTCTGCCTCCTTGACCTGCCCCTTTAAAGTTGAAGTCTCCAGAATTCAGTGCAGGGCCTCACTCCTTAGAGACTGTTTCTGGGTAAGCAAACTAGTCACAAGTTTTCCTAACCTCTATTTCCAGCCCCAACCAGAACTCCAGATCCCTGTGTCCAATGGCCTGTGGAAACCTCTTCCTCAATATCCCAGAGGAGAGTGGGCAGAGGTTGGCTACAAACCTGGAGATTGAGTTCTCTGATGCGATGTCCTTCGGGGTCCGGACTGTCGTGAAGGTGCGTTTGGGTTGCGTCACTGAAGGGAAGGGCAGGGTCTCGGGTGAGGGGATCATAGACCCACCTGTGCCCTCAATACTCACCCAGACTCCTGGACCCTACGTTCTCAATACCTGTCTTGACCTCTTTTTTCAACAATATTTTGTGTCCCCCAATAGCTACCCATGTCCCCAGTGCCTACCCAAAGCCTTGCCGTTAACATCCCCATATCCCATAGCACCTGTCCTCTTTGGGATCCTATTTCATCATTTTCCTGGACCCTATGTCCCCAGTTAGATGCTGGAGATTCTGTCAGTAGTCTATAGCATGACCCTTCCTCCTATCCTCAAACCCACACTCCTCCCCACACTGTAGCCCCCAACTCACTTGTCACTTGATGTACTTTTTTGGCTCCAACATTGTCCCCAGGGGGGTCAGTGGATCCACCAATCCTGGGGAGACACAAGGAGTGGGAGGAGTCAGAGACATAGAAGTCAAGGCCTGACCTGGAGCTGGGGACAGGGGGCCCACACAAAAAGAGTTCGGGTGTGGGGGTGGGTAGCCACACTGTCCTATTGATCCAAGAGGAGGAGACATCTGAGAGGGCATCAGTGTTTGGATGGTGCCTTGGGTTAAGGTCAGAGTTTGGGCTCACCTCTGAATTCGCGATGCTGGTGCAAAGACTCCATGTCTTGAGGGGCAGGTGAAGTACCGGACACCGAAGACAGAGCCATCATGCTTGCCCGTGGGCTGGTCTAGCTCAATGCCGTACCAGTAACCTGAAGCAGAAGTGTGTCAGGATGCCTCGAGGCCCTGCCTGGCCCACAGCCCACATCCCCATCCTCACCTGGGGCAAAGTCTGTCTTCCCATAGAAGCGCACAACCCCTTGCTTCTGGCCTGCTACAAGGACTTGGTCTCCAACCTCAGCCTTGGCTCCCTCACGCTGCTGCAGGCTACCCAGAGATGGGGATGACGGGGGTTTCTTCTTGCCTGAGAATGGAGGGTATGGGAGTGGGAGTGGGGCTCCCAGACACCAGCCCTGGGAACCCCATGCCACCAGAAAGCCCCCAGGCAGAAACTCCTGGCTCCAATCAGAAGAATCCCATAGTCTTTCCCAGAACTGCAGGGTTCTGAGCTTGGAAGGAAACAATCCCAGCTGCTAGAGAACTTGCAGGGGGAAGCTTTAGGCCTGAGGACAAACTGAGTCAAGAACCAGGAGAACCCAAAAATCCTTTCTCAAAAGCTGAGGATATTTGGGCCAAAGGAAAAACTGAGTCACAGAAGTCAGGAACCCAGAACTTGTCCTTTTAAAATGCAGGCGGGAGTTGAGTCTGAGGCTAACTCAAGTCACTAAAGCCAGGAACCCCAAATATTCTTCCCTAAAACTGGGGGAAAGCTTTTGGGCCTGAAGGTAAACTAAGTCATAGAAGGCAGGGAACCCACAGGTCCTCCCAAGAACTAGATGGGGCCAGTACTAAGTCAAAGGAGAAATTGAACCACAAAGGAGAACTAGATGGGGCCAGTACTAAGTCAAAGGAGAAATTGAGATCATCCTCTAAAATTAGGGAGTTTGGGCCTGAGGAGTCACAGAAGCTGGCCTACCTACAGAATATCCCCAAGACTGGCTCTCCTCGCCACTAGGCTCCCCCTCTGACCTTTGTGTTCCCTGCGGCCCTTGCCAGTGACACGGGAAAAATCCATCCGGGGAGTCCGAGGTGTGGAGGTGACAGATGAAGGAGGTGCATCTACTGCCTTAGAGATCTTGGACACAGATGCAAAGAGACCTGGGGGGACAGAGCCTGGGCTGTGAGTTGTCCAAGTCTCTGCCCTATGCCCTCTGCCCTACCATCATCCCCCAGCCCCCATTACCCAGACAGCAACATCAGAACTACTAAGTGGACCCCACCAGCACTCCTTTTGGGCCCCAAGTAGGACTGACCCTGCTTGGGAGGGCAGATGAAATACCGGACACCCCCAACACTGCCATCATTCTTGCCCTCAGGTTCATCCAGCTCCACGCCCACCCATTGGCCACTGGCGAACTCCGTGGTCCCACAGAACCGCAGTGTGCCTGTCTGAGGAAATAAGAGAGGACATGGCTTGGGGGCGCCTTGGGAGGCCATGATAGATCACTGGCACAGGGAGCCCCAGGCTCAAATCTCAGCTCAAACATCACCATTAACTAGCTATACAACTTCACTTCACTGTGCCTCAATGTCCTCATCTGCAAAATAGGAACAGAAATCACGCCCACCTTATAGGACTGTTATAGAGCTGCCCTGTCCAGTACAAAGTCTGAAGAACACCCTGACCTTCTGGCCATCCAGCAGCACACGGTCTCCCAGGCGCAGGCCCAGTGCGCTGAGCATGAGATTGCCCGGGACGTTGTCATAGTTGGGTAGCGTGACCTTGGGGAGGGCACAGGAGAGTGGCACAGCTTCCTCCAGCAGCGTTCGTAGCTCCTTGGCCACCAGCGCCGCCTCCGCCTTGTCCAAGGACATGTCCATGGGATCTGGGACCACCTCCGCTGGCACCTGTCCCTTTCGGTTCTGGAGATCAATGGGAAGAGAGAGGGTGAGGACTCAGCAGCACCGGCTGTACCCCAACCGAGCCCATGCCCCAAGCCCCCAGGTCTAGGTGAAGCAGAGGTGGGACTAGGTCACACTTTGGGCCAACATGGGAATAAGAAGCGTTGGGACATTAAAGTACAAACCACGTCCCCAGGGAAGTCCACTCCTGAGATCTAAGGCTGGGGATGTCAAGTAATGGGGGTAGGACTACCGTTGGGGCCAACAGGGAATGAAGGTTACACTTAAGTGCTATCAGTCATGCCTTCAGGAAGGTCATGCCCAGAGACCCCAGGCCAGGAATGGGAACATGTGAGACATGAACATTAAAAATAATGGGCCAGGGGTGCAACTGAGCCAATAGGGAAGGAAGAGAGGCAGGGCCTCAGGGGCACAGGTGTCACCCCAAGATATCTGTGCCTGGGATGCTGCAGAGTAATTGGTGTTGGCAACAGGATTTGGAAATGGATGGGTTGGGGTCAGAGATCATATTGTGGGCTTATGCGAGGCACAGCCCTCTCTTCATCAATCTGACTTTCTTCATGATCTCGAAATGCCATCTATATACAGCCACACAATCAGTCAGGACTGAAAGAAGATAACCCTGGATAACCCTGGATAACCCTGCACAAATCATGCACACTCTTTGCCTCAGTTTCCCTATTGTACACTAGTGTTTATGATGCAGTTCACCTGTCGTATCATGAATACTAAGTAAATGTCGGCCATTATTACATTTGTTGAAATGTACAGATGATTTTCATATTTTAAGAGCTGCTAGAGATGCAAGCAATCAGGACCCCCCTCATCCTCTGCAGAGGCCTGTTGGCCTAGAAAGGAATGGGGGGCGGTAGGAAGGAGAAGGAAGATGACAGTGCTGTGCTGGCGTGGCAATACCCGAAGCGCTGGGTTGGCACCGTGCTCCAGCAAACATTTGGCTGCACCCAGGCACAGGTTGGAGGCAGCAATGTGCAGGGCTGAGCCGTGGTTGAAGTCACTGCATGTAGAGTTCACCACTGGGAGGTAGGCAAGAGGAGAGATCCAGGTGAGCACCCTTAGCACCCGGGACACCCCTCTACCTTCCAGCTTGCAGAAGTCCATCTCGTAACCCGCAAGCCCCGGTGCTCCCGCAGAACCCTCGCCCTCCCTTCTCAGCCACTCCCCTCCTGAACAGGTCATAGACCACTGAGCCCCATCTCCCACACCTCCTACCTCCAGATTCCCAGGATCTCCTCAGTCTGGTCCCCTCTCCCAGCCCGGCCAGGCGTGTTTGGCCCTATCACTTGGCATCCCTCCTTCACTTCACGTCCCCTCCCCCAAAACCCTGGGCACCCTCCTTCTACTTCCAGGCTTCCTCCCTCACTGGGTCCTGCCCCACCTCCCTAGCCAAGACGCCCCCCTCACCTCGAGGCCGTGTGCCCTTCAGCAGCACACGCACAAGGTCGGGCACATCAAAATAGGCTGCGTAGTGCAGCGCGTTCATGTTGGTCCAGCGGCTGCGCAGGGTCACATCAGCGCCCAGCGCCAGCAGCTGCTGTGACAGGCGCACTGCCGCTGCGGGGTCCCCTGTGTGACAGCCCAGGTCAGCTTGCATGCCCTCCTCCAGAGCCCTGGGACTCAGGACTGCACTTTGGGATATCAGTCTGCAGGTTCAGGATGGGGAACTGGGGACCAAGGTTCTGGGTGATTTTGAGGGTGTTGAGTCTGGGGGCCTAGGTTTTGGGGCACATGGTTTGGGGGTCCAGACTCTTACCGACTCCGTGGGCCCCAGCCTTGCATGCATAATGGAGCAATGTCATGTCGGTCAGCCCATCACGATCATTCACATGGCAGCCTCGACGCAGAATCTGGGAGTACCAGAGGAAAAGGGGGGCTTACCCAAACATGCGAGGGAACCCATCCTCTCCTTCCCTGGCTTCCCAGTATTTTTTACCTCATTGCCGATGACATCAATTTTGTGCTGGACTTGGGGCACCCACTGGCGCACAATGGCGAACAGCTCAGGGACAGTGGTCTGTGGGTCAAACAGAATCTCCTGGCACGCCGGGTCATTGGGATCAAAGAAGGTGAAGGCTGAGGAAGCGAGAGGGCCAAGGTCACCCCAGGCAAGCTGACCCTCTCCTTCCATCCTAACGTAGGGGACCTCCAGGTTTTTGTCTTTTAAAACTATTCCAAATGCAGGGTCTCAAACTGGTGGCGCATAGGCCATAGGCGTATTCCATGTGGTCAGCATGAGGTTTCAAAGTCAGAAGGTTTCACATAAAAATCTGGATGCCCAGTATGTCTTGAAAAATTGGAAGACTGGACAATTCCCACAGACAATTCCCATACCACACCTTGGAACAACTGTGTGGTAAGGAGTGTAGCACCCTCGAGTCTGCCTTCCCAAGGAGGCTGCTACTGCTCTAACTCACTGTTGCCCTGGACGAGTATTGGCATACTTTGGCCAAATCTCCAGAGTAAAAAAAAAATTAATTAAAAACCACAAATCCTATTTTATAAAAAAATCTCCCCAATTTTTCAAATGCTGTATCATCCACATAAAACGTATGCATGGTTAGGATTCATCCTGTGACCAGCCAAGGTGGTGCCCAGAGGGACTTCCATCTCCCCCCATTAGACTCTGAGGAGCGCTGCTCTCTGTAGTAACACCAGCACCCAGCACAGAGCCTGGCACATGGCAGGAACTCAGTGCACATTGAATGAATGAGTAAATGAACGACCAGCTGTTACAGAGCCCAGGGAAGTGCCCCCATAGATGTCTCCAGGAATCAGCCTGTGTGCTTCTTTAAAAACCCATCACAAAATAGCCCCTTTGGCTCAGAACCCTGCCCTGATTCCCATCCCACTTCGAATATAGACCACAGTCCTCCCCACCACCCACAGGTCCTATACGAACTGGCCTTGTCTATTCTCTACCCTTACCTTCCACTCATTCCCCTCCAGCCACACTGGCCTCCTTCTCTCCAACACACCAGGCAAATTCCTGTGTTAGGGGCCTTGCACTTGCTGTTTTTCTCGCCTGGGACAATCTTCCCTCACATCTTCTCAAGACTTTGCAGGTCTTTGCTCAAACGTCACCTCTTCAGAGAGGCCTCCCCGACCACCCTATCTAAATCGGTACCTCTGCCCTTCTCCATCTGCTACCCTTTTTTATTTCTTTAATCACAGCACATATCGCTACTTAACATAACTTGTTTATACTTCCCTCCCTTCCTTTTTCCTTCCCTCTTTTCCTCTCTTCTTCCCTCTTTTTTTTTCTTCTTTTTCTTATTTTCTCACTTGTCTCCCTCACTAGGATAAAAGTACTATGCTCCCATTCTGCCTTGGTCCCTCTGTTATCCCCAAGACCCGGCACAAAACCTGGCATGCAGTAGGTGTTCAGTCAATCTCTGCTGAATTAATGTGCAAATTTAATAAACAAATATGTGAGTTCCTCTTAGAGTCCACCTTAGCACTCTCTCTGCCCTGGACCAAATTTCCAGCTTTCTTCACCTTCTGTACCCAATCCTGCTTGTTCTACTAGCAGCATTCCTGGAGGAGGGGGGGTGGGGCAGCCCAGACCCTTCGACTTCCCACCAGGCCAAAGGCCTCTGCCATATCCAGCTGCATTTTCGAAGGTTTTCCAGTTTCCCAGGGTGGACCCACTGCCCTGGACACCCAGACTGAGGTCAACTTCTTGCCTCTCTGATCCACCTCTAGTGGGCGACATGTCCAAAGATGCCAGCCCTCTTGCCCTATCTTGGCAACGCCTACTCTCTGAACCTGGTGCCTAGTTTCTGAACCTCACAGTCAATGTCTTCTAAGAGCCTCCTCTGACTGAGCCCCACCCTCTCTATTCTGTAGCCAGAGGGAGCTTTTAAACATAAATCAGACCAGCCACTCCTTTATTTTAAACATCTCCTCAAATGCTCTCCATCACACGTAGAATATATCCAAAGTCCTCACTGTGGCCTTTAAGGTCCTTCCAGATCTAGCCATTGCCAACCTCTCACCTCAACTCTGATCACTCCCTAATTGCAGCTACAGAGCTTCTTTGTGTCCCAAGCTCAGTCCTGCCCTAGGGCCTCTGCACTTGCTGCTCTCTGCCTGGAACTCTCTTTCTCTAGCTCTCCTATGGTTGATTCCTCCTCATGCTCTGGGTCTCAGCCTAAATCCACCTCATCAGAAAGACCCGCCCTGACCTCTCTGTTTCAAGTTGCTGTCCTCTGGCCGTTATCTATTATCTATTATATTTTCATCTTTTATTTCTTTCATAGCACTTGCTCTGATTGGAACTTATCTGATTTATTTATCTGTTCATTATTCAGTCTCTTCTCTCATGGGAGCAGGAATCACGCTGGACTGCTCACCATAAAATCTTTATCACCCAGAAAAAGGCTTGTCACAGAAAAGTAGCAATGGATAAATATCGGTGAGTGATTATTTTCAGTCTCTCCAAGAGGCCACCCTCTCAGTCCCGCACCCTCCTACCTCAGAGCCTTTACTCCTGTGGTTACCGCTCCTGGGGCCCCTTTCCCCATCTCTTCCCTGATTAACCCCCAACTTATCCTTAGGTCTCCCTCAAGTGTTACCTCCTCAGAGAAACCATGTCTTCTGAAGCTCTTACAGCATCCCATTCTTGGCAAACACAATTCTTGTCATGTCTTATAATTATATATTTTTATTTTTATACTTATTTGTATAGTCATTAGTGAGGCCTGTGAGTTCAGGGCAAAGGCTGGGTCTGTCTTACTCCATGCTGTGCTCCCAGCTCCTAGCACAGAGCCAGGTCCAAATCAGGCTTTCGACAAATATTTGTTGAAAGACTAAATGAATGAATAATACATCATGAGCCAAAGATTAGAATCATTCCAATTCCATTCTCCAGTGGGTGAATGAATGAATAAATGAATGAAAGGGGAGCGGAATCCAAGGACTCAGCAGCTAAGACTCCTTGTGACCGCCTTCAAATACCTCCCACCATCACCACCAGCAGAGCTCAGCCCAATCCCCTGGCCATCCAAGGCTCTGGGCCAGATTTTAGGGTGGGGAGACTGGTTACCGTAGTCCTTGGGCAGGGGGGCAGGTGCCGAGGGGTGCACAACAGGCTTCTGCCGGCGCTCTTGGGTGGGGCTGGGGGCCTCCGGAACAGGCTCATCCTCCTCTTCCTCCTCCTCTTCCTCCCCCCGGAGCGGTGGGGCCATTGGGGCTGGATCTGTCTTAGTCATGGTCCTCAGTGGGCCCCGGGGGGCAAGTGCAGAGTTGGGGGCGGCCCTCAGGCAAATCCTGGAGGCAGAGGTGAGCTAAAGAAGGCACCCCATAAGCTCTGGGATCCCAGCCCATAGGAGCTCCCAGGGCTCCATGTCCACAGCTCTGGATTTGGGGCAATCATAAGCACACCCGTTACCTATCAGAGGACCCTGATATGTGGGCCCAGAGCTTATCACTTCCCCTAGGCCCAGCCCCCATTATTCTCTCACGTCAGTCCCCTGAGTCCAGGCCGCCCCCTCCCAAGGTTTGTTTATCTCGGGATGCAGGATGCTTCGCTCCTCCCCTTCTCTGCGGGCCTCCCCTCTATCCATCTTACCTTGGGCAGATGGGGCTGGAGACCAAAGCTGAGACTGAGGGGACTGGAATAACAGGGTGTCAGTATCGGGGGAAGTGGTGGGTGAGAGGAAGGGAGAGAGAGAAAGGGAGAGGGAGAGAGAAAGAGAGAGAGAGAAGGGAACGAGGCCCAGACGCCGAAGGGGGATGGGGATGGAGAGGGAGGGGCGCTGAAGGCGCATGCGTGTTCCCCCTAACAAGGAGCGGGGGAGGAGATACTGGCAAGCTGCTCGCATTGATGAAAAGGCTGAGGAAGAGGTTAGACACCGAGGATGGGGAGAAGAGGTGGAGACGAGGAAGAATGTGAGTGAGACAGACATAGAAGACGAGAGATGAAGCATAAACAAGGGCAAAAAGAGAGAGATGGGAAAGCCAGCACAATTCTTTTTGACCCCTACCCCCATGCATGTGATGGAGCCTTTCCTGTAACAGGCCTGCAAACCAGGTCACTTAGGGCAGGCATCTCGATGTTGGTGGTGATGGGTGTTTTCTCTGAGATCTCAGACCTGACCCCTTTTCTATGTTCGCCTTATATAAGGGATGTCTCAGAGGGATGATTTCTAGCATTATAGTCGTCATTCGACATTATCATCACATACTGCTCATACAGCAATTACCAGGCCCAGAGAAGTTAAGCCATTTGCCCAAGGGCACACAGCAATCACATGATGGAGTGAAGATTTGAAACCAGGCAGCCTGGCTATAATCTGGGCTTTTAATCACCATGATACATGGCAGTAGCAGTGTCTAGAGGACAGATCTGCCAATGGATCCCTCCAACGCTCTCAGAACTGTATCTTCCCCAGAAAGGCCTCCTGTAGCCAACCCAGGGGCCAGGCA
>NW_006431909.1:485292-513930 GCF_000325575.1 Pteropus alecto | reverse complement strand
ATCAATCTGGCTTGGTTTTCACACTTGCCTGGCTGTGGCCTGCACTGCCCACAATAACCCCAGCCTGAATAGGGTTGGGTGACTGTCTTCAACCCCCTCTCCCCCCTCATCCTTCTATTGGGCAGGGTCAATAGCTCCATCTCCAAAATATTTCCAGAATTTTATCCCTCACCACCCACCCCAGGCCCTCATCCTGGTCTATCCTTCATCCTCTCCCACCTGGACTGTGGCAGCAGCCTCTTTCTTGTTCTCCCTGCTCCTCCCTTCCCCCTATATGCAGCCAGAGGGTCTTAGCATCTGCTTGCTGCACCTTACTCGAGGTACAAGCCAGTGTTCTCAACCACAAGCCCCATGTGAAGTTTCCCATGTATCTCTCCAATATCACCTCTCACTCCCCCCTCATTCAATCTACTCAAACCACACTGGAATCCTTGCTCTTCCTCACCCCAGGACCGTTGCATAGCCTTTTCCTTCTCTGCCTGAAATGCTCCTCCCCCAGCCACCAGGTTTCCTATTTCTCCTTTTAGGTTTTTACTTATTGGTGCCTTTTCAGTGAGACCTCCTCTGCTCTAAAATTGCACACACCCCACCACACCCATACACTTTCCTCCCTGCTTCAGTTTTCACCATAGCAATACTGCCCTCCTCCAGCTGACATCCTAGATGTTGGACATTTGCAGGGGCTGTTCTCCCTGGAACATCCAGCCCACATGCCTTCCAGCCCGGCTCCTTCTCATCATCCAGGTCTCTGCTCAAACGTTGTCTCCTTAGAAATTCCTCTTCATCGCCACCACTACCCCTGCTTCATTACAATTTCATTCAGTCTTTATAGCACTTATTGGAATCTGAAATTATCTTGTTTATTAGGTTACTAGTACGTCTTCTACTCAAGCAGAATATGAGCACCATGAGGGCAGGATTTTGTCTGCTGTGTTTACTTGCTGTATGTATTCTGAACTCAGCACCAGCCTTGGCAAGGGGTTTGAGGGGCTCTTCAGAAGCAGGTACAACTGTCTGCAAACAACGCTTGCTCTGCTCTGAGGCTGTTTTACTGACTGCAAAGATTTGAGCTGAGGATGACAGGCACCTTGTACCCAAGGGAATCAGGACTGATGGGAGTCTTGGGCCCATCTTGGCCCTAAGTTTTTGAAACTTAGGGTGGGGTCCCTGGAAAGGGGTGATGGGAACCAGGCCCTTGAAGGAGGCACTGCTATGCCACAGGGTGGGTGGTGGAATTGGGCCAAGCCCTTATGTGATCAGTCTCTTCCTGTCTTCTGTCATCTGTCCGGTGACATTATCTGTCCTGGTCCTTATGCACTGGTGATCTGAGTATCCAGGAGCTCAGGCTTGGCATCCAGTTTGGGAGGTGCAGGACCTTGGGCAAGGACCACAACTATGTCAGGTTCTCCAAAGATGATGTCACGTGAAGACTTGGGATTCCTCAGGTCCAAAGAGCTGGGTAGTCCCAGGCAAATAAGTGGTAGAGATGGATAAGACAGGGCCATGGGGGGAGGGAAGAAGGGGAGAATGATGAGGAACAGGGAGGCCAAGGTGGGAGGGAGGTATCAGGAAACAGAGACATGTGGGTAGAGAGAGATGAGGAAACAGGGAAACAGATATGAGAGCCAGAGTAGCATTCGTGGGGGAGCAAAGAGGTATAGGGAAACGGAGAGAGATGCAGGGGACAGGAGAAATGTAGGGTAAGAGAGACAGGACATACATATGGGGGACACAGAAAGATTCAGATGAAGAGACATGGGGAAAGGGAGAGATAAATGAGAGAAGAGATTGGGGATAGAAAGACAAAGATGAATGTGGAGGAAAAAGGAGATCAAGACACAGAGATCAAGTTGGAAAGGGGAGGCAGAGAAAAGCGCTAAGTCCAGGGGCCCTGTCAGGCTTCATGAAGAGCCCCAGGCCTGAGCCTGAGCTTTGTCCTTGCCCCACTGTATGTCCCTCTAGTACCCCAGCATGATTCAGGGCCATGGTATCCAGTATAAAGCCTCCAGGGGCAGCCACATTGCGGCTCCAGCTGACTTCTACTAACTGGGAATATGAACCCAGTGCTGCTAGATCTGCTGAGCCTTCAGAAAAGACCAGAAATTATTTTACGCATTGTTGAAGTCATACAGACAATATCTGTGGGCCATGTCCAACTCCTTGGCTGTCAGGTTGAGACACCCTAGCTCAGAGGTACTGTGGGGCCTCTTTCTGAAACCAGGAAAGGCCAGAGCCCTGGGACCTCAAGCTTGGCCTTGGGGTTTTAAGCAGAGAAAAAGCCTGGTCAAACTTTGAATTTTAAAGACATGAACCCCTCCCCACTCTCAAAATACTCAGCAGTAAAATAGAGTGGCAAAAGGGATTAGATAGGGTATGGGGGACTCGAGTAGAAGGGTTGCAAATTCAAGCTCTATAGGGGCCAGGGACTCTCCAAGAGAAGGGCACAGGCGGACCTCCTCTAGGGCCAGAATGTGGTTTGAATCCTGGCTCTGGGTAGTTACTGGCTGCCTGACTTTTGGCAAGTTACCATATCATTCTGTGCCTCAGTTTTTTCATCTGGAAAATGGGGACAAGTATCAAAATCATAGTGAGTTTTCAGTTAAGTTATTAACTGTCTGGCAGAGAGTAAGGGCTCCTTAAATATTAATAAATGAAACAGCTACTCATCTGACCCAATAGTTGCTTGGCATTGCCAGATTGATTTTTTTTTTTTTCCAAGAAAAGCCAGAAATTTGAAAATGGGTCAAATGTTCTGATTTTTAAATATTATGCTGTAGCTTAAATGAAAACACACATGCTGTGTGGGCCGGACAGGCAGCACTCACCCTGTGCAGCAGGCCCCCGCAGGCCTGCGCCACCAGGCTCTCCCTGCACAGCTGCTGTGCCAGCTCTTCTAGAGCCCGAAGCTGCACCCGCTGCCGTTCCTGGCACTGCTGCAGCCTCTGCGCCTGCTGCTGGACTGGAGCACTCCCAGGGCCGAGCCTAGTCCAGCCTGGGGGTGCTTGGCGGGGACTCCAGGGCGTGGCCCTGCAGGAGCCTGCGAAATAATCAAGGGGAACAGGAACTTGGCGGCCGTGGCCTCCAGGTCTCCGGATGCTGGTCCCAGCATCACCGGGTGCATAGGGCCAGGTGCCTTGACAGCTGGGCCCAGAGACAGGGACGAGGCCTCCTGCGGAGGCAGAGGCTTTTTGTGTAGCTTCAAGGACTCCGTTGCTTCTGGAAGACAAGGCATGGGGTGGAGGGCGGACTCCAAGGGGATTTCTTCAGGAGGGAAGACTTGGGGGAAGGCCAGACTCCAAGGGGGACTTCCCTCAGGTAAGGCTAGACTTTAGGAGAGAACTTCCCTCCGAAGGGGATGACTAAGGGTCAGTCTCTAGGAGGGACTTCCCTCAGGAGATGAGGGCTAGGGATCAGACTCCACAGATAATTTCCTAGGTGGGGAAAGTGGGGGGTGGGGGGTGGGGTCGGGGGACATGGTCAGCCTCCAGCAGCGAGACCTCCCAGTGCTTACCTTGATTGTTGGTGCCCCAGAAAAGATGGAGGGCACTGCATCCAGTCGCAGGTAGCGTACACCGCAGCGGCACTGGAAGCAGGAGGGTGTAAAGTGCTCACTGCACAGGTGCTGGTGGCAACTGGGCACCCAGTGCTCACAGCCCATGTGCCGCAGCCAGGCCTGCAGCTGGAGTCCAACCTTCAGTGGGAACCTGCCGGGTGAGGGGGTCGCCATATCAGGTCCAACCCCACCACTCCCTGAGAACGCTCCCACCCAGAGCTCCCTGGACTCCAAACCTCTGCATCCCACTCAAACTCTCTTTACCTCCTACCCATATTGCATTCTTCCGCTCCACCTTTTAAACACCCAGCATCAACCTGCCTCTCCCACCTCTGCTGCTCATCCCATTCAGCCTCCATCCTTTTCTGGAGATGGTTTTTGCAGCAGCCTCCTTCCTGCTCTCCCTGCCCACTGCCACTCCCTGCCACAGTCTGTTTCTCCACATGAAACTGAGGGAGCAGTTTATAAAATCGGACAACTCTAGAATGTGGGAGATTCTACATTCATGGTGGAATGGAGTAGGGTGGTTGTAGATTAAAAGAGATTTAAGAAATAGCAACCCAAATGCAGGATGCGAACCCCGTTTTGCAACAAACTACTCTGTAAAAAGACATTTTAACATAGTTGTGGAAAACTGAACTTGAATTAGACGTTAGATAATTAGAGAAATTAACTTTGCTAGGTGAGATAATTGTTATTTATGCTTTAAAAATAGACACCTG
This sequence comes from Pteropus alecto, assembly GCF_000325575.1. NCBI lineage: Eukaryota > Metazoa > Chordata > Mammalia > Chiroptera > Pteropodidae > Pteropus > Pteropus alecto. The sequence continues at coordinate 509,655 of NW_006431909.1, read as the reverse complement.
TTAGAAAAGCATTCTGAAATATTTATGGGTATAAGACCTAAAGTCTAGAATTTACTTTAAAATACTGCATTAAAGGTGTATGAGGGAGAAAGGTGGATGAAAAAGACTGGCAAAATGTTGACAACTGGTAAAACTGAGTGATGGATACATGAGGATTCATTTATACAACTCTATTGTTTGTGTATGTTTGAAAACTCCTGTTAAAGTTTTTAGACAACAACAAAAACAATTAGCCCCTTTAAAAATGGGCAAAGAACGTGAATAGACAAAGGAAATATACAAATGGCCAATCAGCATATGAAAAGATGCTTAATGTCACTAATCATTAGGAAAATGCCAATCAAAACCACAAGATATCACTTCATAACCATTAGAATGGCTACTATAAAATAAAAAACAGAAAATAACAAGTGTTGACGAGGATGTGGAATCCTGTGCACTGCTTGGAAATGTAAAATGAAGCAGCCTCTATAAAAACAGTATAGCGGTTCCTCAAAAAATAAAAAACAGAAGTACCATCTGATCTAGCAATTCCACTTCTGGATACAGACCCAAAAGAAATGAAAGCAGGGTGTTGAAGAGATATTTGCAGACTCGTGTTCATAACAGCATTATCTGCAATAGCCAAAAGGTGGACGAAACCCAGTGTCCATTAACATATGGATGAATTATCAAAATGTGGTATATACATACAATTAAGTATTATTCTTAATTGTATGTATAACATGGATGAAACTTTGGACATTATAGTAAGTGAAATTAGCCAGTCGTACTCACAAAAAAAGAAATACTATAGGATTTCACTTATATGAAGAATCTAGAGTATTCGGATTCATGGAAACAGAATCTAGATTGGTGGTTGCCAGGAACCAGGGAGAAGGGGAAACTAGGAGTTGTTCAGTGAGTATAGAGTTTCTGTTTTACAAGATAAAAAAAGTTCTGGAGATTGGCTGCACAATAATATGAATATACTTAATACTACAGAACTGTACAGTTAAAATTAGTTAAGACAGTAGATTTTGTTTCTGTGTATTTCACCACAATTAAAAATTAAAACTGAAAAAAGTTTTTTTAAAAAATGAACGAAATAAAAGCTTTCCCAGTGAGAGTGGGTAGGGATTATCTGATAAAGTAGCCTCTAGGGGAGCCCCCACCACTCCTAACCGCCTTGGTGCCACTTGTCCCCAACATCTATAAAGGAATACATTTTCTATTTAGACCTGGGTTCAAGGCTATCCACAATAAAAACCTCATTCTTCAGCTTCATTTGCAGTCAGAGGTGGCCACATGATTAAGTTCTGGCCAGTTTGTCCTGTGGCTGCTCCCAGAAACAGAGACATTAAACATTTATTTTAAGCTGCTAAATTTTGGGATAGTTTGTTACACAGCATAACTATTACGGTCAGTCATCCACATCCCACCTTTGACTTAATATTTTTCTTAAAACTGACCAAATTCAAGTGTTAAAGATATCTGAAAGAGAAATTTTATACAAAATTGCAAATGGAAAACCAGTATCAATTCCATAAATAGAAGTGAACCATAAAAACACTGGGATACCTTTACTTGCTGAGGGCTATGAGGCCTGCTCTCTTTGTTAAAAAGGAAGAGTAGAAGTATTAGAGAGTGGGGGGACAATACCATCTATAGGAGAAAGGGTAAATAAACTCAGACACATGTACACGAAAGAGTACTAAACAGCTCTAAAATAGACTGTGGAAGCACTCTGGGAACTGACACGCTATTGTTAGGCATATACTCTGTGAAAAACACAAGGTTCCAAATAGAATATACTAGCTTTTAGTTATTGTGGTAGGCTGAATCATGGTCTCCAAAAGATATCTATGTCCCTAGAACCTATGAATATTATGTTTTGTGACAAAAAATAGGATTAAGGATCTTGAGATGGGGAAATGATCCTAGATCATCATCCAGGTTGGCCTTAAATGCATTCCCTTAAAGAAGGAGGCAGAAGAAATTACGACAAAAGAATAGAAAGTGATGCGACCATGGAAGCAGAGGGTGGAGTGAGCCAAGGAATGCCTGTGGACACCAGAAACTGGAAGAAGCAAGGAACAGACTCTTCCCTAGAGCCTCCCAGGGAATGCAGCCCTGCCAGCACTTTGATTTTGGCTCAGTAAAACTGATATAGACTGTGAGAGAATAATTCCTGTTGTTTAAAGCCACCAAGTTTGTTACAGAAGCCATAGGAAACTAGTACAATAATAAAGAAGGAAATAAGCACATATATTCAGATTTGCTTGTATTTGGATAGAGAAACACAGGGAAGGACACATAAAAAAATAAAAATAAAGAGGCCACCAGTGGAGAGGAGGTGGACGAGATGGACAGAGATGGGAGCAAGATTTCTCAGGCAAAAGGCAGACAGAGAAAGGAGGGAGCAGCTGGTGAAAGAGAACAGAAGAGCTGACTCAGAAAAGAGCTGTGACACCTGATGGCACCCGTAGACCAGAACCCCAAGGCCCACAGCCAGGAACTCTGGCTGCTGCAGTCCTTTTAGACTCAGTGTGGAATCCAAATGCTCTCACCAGCCCCATTTTGCCTGTACACATACAGGAAATCTCTTGCAGAAGCACTTCTCAACCCCTCTGGGGCCAAGACTTCCAACTAATTACTCCATATCCACTCTCCTCCTTTTCCATACTAACAAAACTCCAAATTTATTGAGGCCATAATATGCCGTGCTAAAAGACTGTTTCCCATGTTCCTTTGCCGCTAGGTGAGACCACATAACTAAGTCTTGGCCAATGAATACTTTCAAGTTATGTGAAACATCTGGGATGGCACTTTAAATGCAAAGTGGTTCTCAAATGGAATCAGAGCAGCTCTGGGGCAAAGGAGGAAAATGAATATCATTAAAAAACAAAAAACACAACTACATCAACAACAAAAAAACCCCATTTCTTTCTAATTTGGTCTTGTTATTCTCTTTTGTTCCTCTAGACGGCAACATTTATAATTGGCAATAGCCCTCTCTAAATATCCGCCTTAAGTGGTCAGCCAGTGTCCTCCTTTTTTATAGAATATTTTAGTTTCGTTGGTCATCTTACCTATAACTGCTAGAAGTTCTTTTCTTCCTTAATAACATAACTCAATATTTCTTCAGGTGGTTAAAGATCCCCCTAAATGACTACATTTCCCAGACCAATGATAAAGAACCCAAAATTGGGTGGGATTTCTAGGAAGACTTTGTAAAAGGGGATGACTCATTTTAGAGTTGAATTCCTTTTGCTCTTCCTCCCTTCCCTTTTCTTCCTACTAGGAATGGTAGGGTATGATGGCTGTGACACACAGCCATCTTGGATGGAAGTGGCCGGCTAAGGATGACAGAGCAGAAAGATAGGACCCTCATCCCTGATGACTGTGGGAGCCTCCACGCCGGTGCTGGTCTGTCAACCTCCATACTTGTTTTATATGATGGAAAGATAAATCCTGTGGTAGACTGTATCATTGTTCAAAATACTTGCTGCCCTTTCCCACATGAAAATTACACATCTTCATTCCATTAATCCGAGGCTTGCCATATACTTATTTTGACCAAAGGAGTAAAAGTGACAATGGGCCACTTCTAAATGTATAATTTGCCAGGAGCTACTGGATGATTCTCTCCACTTTTTCTTCTCCCCCTCCCACAACACCAGCAATATTCCATGTAAAGGCATCTCCTTTAGCCTGAATCCCCAATTAAGAAAGTATAAAGTAAGGCCACAAATGACCTGCAAAGGACATAGGGTGAACAAGAAATAAACCTTTGTTATAGTAAGCCACTGAGATTTTGTGAGTTTGTTACTGCAACATAACTTAACCATGCTGATTCCTACACACCCCATAATTTCTTTAAGCTACTATTATTTCAGGACTTTGTTACTGCCAACCAGATGCAATTCCCCTCCCCCATCAGAGATGACTGTCATTTGTTCCTGAAGGGGCCTAAAACAGAACTGTTTCCTTTGGCTGTTGGGCAGGCTTTTAAGTTATTCCCTGGGAGCCACTTCCCTCGATTTGTTTCACCTTGTTCCTACCTGGCGTCCATGCCCTCTCCTGAATCTCCTTGAGAAACTGCTCCTCACCCAATTCTCAGTTAAGTGGCTTCTGCAAGACTGACTCAGGGGTGGGATTTGAGGCGGAAATGGATTGGCCTGTTTGAGAAACAGCCTGACAGCCACTGGTGGGACTTACATAACACAGGCATAAACTGATTTTTATAAAGTCATCTGGCTACTATGTACAGTTGTCATTGTTCTTCTCATTATTATATGTAAACACTTAGAACAGAGCCTGGCAAACAGTGAGTGATGTCTAAGTAAGTATGTTGTTGTAAGGGAGGTAAGAGTGAAAGCAGGGAGATCAGCAAACAGCTATAACAGTGTCTCATTAAGAGATGATGGCAACCTGGACTATGCTATGACAGCAGAGGTGAGAAGTTGTCAGACTGGGAACATGAGTTTTCTTTTTCTTATTTCCTACTAGTTTAATTAAGATTTTCCCATTTGCATTTATAACTGCATTGTAAAGGTGTTAGGGGTTTTGTTGTGATTGTTGCAGGATAGGAACGTGTTTGGAGGGTAGAGTCAAAGGATGAGTTAATGCACTAGATTGGGGGCGATGGTACTAAAGAAAAGGATTATGGATGATGCCCAAATTGTGTATTCAGTTCTTCAATTTTGACCCCTCACCTATCAGTGAGTTCTTTCAGGGCAGGAACAAGATCTGTCAGGAACAAGATTTGTATTCAGCAGGGGCTTGCTAACTCCGGGAGACACTCAGAGTTGCTGAATTAACAAATGGTGCCAGAGTGATATATTTTAAAAAGCAAATCTAGACACACTGATTTAGGTTTAAAGACTCCTCTGCAATCCTCCTACCCTGTACCAGGGTCGCTCAAGGAACCTGAACTGCTGGGTTTCCTGGGGAGCCCATTTGAAATGCATTCATTGAATTCATCCAGTAGATATGCACTGAGCACCGATTATGTGCCAGGCACTGTTCTAGGCGTGGGGGACACAAAAGAGAATAAGACAGACAAAAATCCTCACCTTCATGGAGCTGACAGTCTAGTGCGGGAGACAATATGTGGTATGCCAGTTAGCGACGTTAAAGGGAAAAATAAAGCAGGAGACAGATAGGATCTGGGAGAGGGTTATCATTTTATATAGAGTAGTGATCACAAAGGGAAGAACTTTCCAGAAAGGGGGAACAGCACAAGCAAAGGCCCTGGGCAACAATGTTCCTGGTGTGCTAGAGGAGCATCAAGCAGGCCAATGACACTGCAGCAGAGTGAGTAAGGGGCAGGAGAGAGATGAGGTCATGCCAGTATTGGGGATCTAGTTCCTGTAGGGCTTTATAGGCCTGCTTACTGCCTACTTTAGCCTTACCTTCTTGTCTTTTATAGAGTGAAATGGAAGCCAGGAGAGGGATCTGAGCAGAGGAGGGCCCTGATCTGACTCAGGTGTTCACTGGTTCCCTGTGACTGCATGTGGGGAACAAACTGTGGAAGCAGGTTGACCAACAAAGAGGCTACTAAAATAGTGCAGGTGGCAGGTGATGATGGCTAGGACTAGGGTGGGGCAGAGAAGGAAGTTAGAAGTGGTCAATTCTAGTTAGATTTTAAAGGGAAGGGAGAGCCAACAGCATATGCTCTTGTGTCCTGGCCCCGTTAGACTAACAAACCTGTAGTCCGACAACGTCAGGTTTATTTACCACAGCAATGAGGGAGACTGCATACCAGAGGTACTGTGAGGTGTCTCACCAAACAAAGGAAAAGACAGATATTATTTAGGAGAAGGGTGATATTTATATGAGATGTAAATAAAAGTGGATAGGGTCAAAGCAAAGTAGAACTGTGTGTAAGGGAATAAATATCAAGTCTGGATTATGAAGTGGGCCCAAGGTCCTGTCCCCTTGGAAGCAATAAAGTTTAGATAGATGTGGAACACTGTGTCCAGAAATGCCTTACCCAAAGCTCTGCACCTGGATTGTAAATAGAGGCTGCTTCTCTGTGTCAAAGCGACTTAACTCCCCCAGGCGTTATAAGTGAGATGTTTCATTCTTACTGATATAACTTCAAAGAGCAAAGTTTGTGATAATCTATGATTTTAGAGAACAAAGTTTCCTAGTAAGAATGCAGTGGTCACTAAAAGAAGGGGAGCTGTGTCACTTTACATCTGCAGCATGTCCCTGAGAAAAATATAGAAATATTTTTCCTATTAACTCTTTATCTGGCTTTTTTCCGTGTCTGTTATTCCAGCCAAATAAATGGGGATGCAGTTTTTTTGTTTTTGTTTTTACAGTTCAAGCTAATTTTTACTTTCTCAAGTGAGAGGAAAGAGAAGAGGTAAAGATGACTCTAAAATTTCTAGCCTGAACAACAGGAAGGATGGAATAAGCTATTAACTGAGACAGGAAAAGTTGTGCAAGTTTTGAGGCAGACAAGATCAGGAGCCCGGTTTCAGATGTTTTGAGTTTGAGATGCCTCAAATTCGTGGGAATGGCGCGTAGACAGCTGAAGGCTCTTACAGATACTGGCTCAACCTTATTTTTCCCTCCACAGCACTCCCCTTCTTCTGCCCGCCCTGTTCACTAACTGTAGTTAATTGGCTAGCTCCGCTGTTTCACACATCTGCACCTTTGTATGTGCCGTGCTTGCTGGTGAAATGCTGAGATACCGTCTCTTCAATCTGCTAAACCTGCTTGTACACAGACCTGCAAGCTGGACCAGGTGCCAGACAGTTGTATTTATCCTCTGGCCCCGCCCCCCACAGGGCCCTGCCTCCCTGCAAGCCCCGCCCCGCGCTTGCGCTCACTTGTAGAAGCTCACAGGGCGGTTGTCCGCACCTAGCCGGCTGGCAGTATTGGAACAGTTCGGAGCACAGCAGTGCTTGAGCATGGCTGTCCAGCCACGCTGAATTTTGTCCGGTCTTCAGCCGCACTTCGTACGTCGCTAGGAGCCGCCGAACCTCGCCCGGCCCGCGCGCTCTCCGCCTGCCTCACGAGAGGGCCAGCAGTGCCTCATCTCACGTGCCGCGGGAAGAGAGCGCCTGCGTATTACCCGCCCTTCCGCGGTACCACAGCTACGCCCTGGTCACGCGGTGAGCGGGGAAGAAGCGAACACCGCTTCTAGCTACACGATTTTGGGGTTAGGTTGAGTCACAGCGTTTCGGAGCCTGAGCCAACTCGTCAGTCTCTTTCGACCGCCACTGGGGCGGCAGCAGAAAGCGAGACGAGGCGGCTTTGGTCTTAGCCACGTAAAAGTTAAAACCACTATATTTCAGTGAATGATGAAAACACAGACTGGATAGAAAACGCAGCCATGCTCGATCGACCACCCGTAGACTAGCTGTGGCTCCTCCCCGCCAGACACCCCTTTCCGCCTCTTAGCCCTCATTGGCCAAAAGTGCCTCTGGGCAGCCCGGAGATTGGCCAGACCGGCGGCTACCACATCCAATGGGCAGTGGCGCCGGCTTTCCCGCGGCTGTTCGTTATTCAAGTGGGTCGTGGCGGTGGTTGAGTAACGGTCGCCCGGCTCCGGCTCGACGATGGCGACCTTGGGGCCCGGAGGCTACGCGCGGAACGATGCAGTCGAGAAGCTGCCATCCGTCATGGCGGGGGTTCCAGCGCGGAGGGGCCAGTCCTCCCCGCCCCCCGCTCCAGCGCTCTGCCTCCGGCGACGGACCCGACTCCCCACGGCGCCAGAGGATACGGTGCAGAACCGGGTGAGGAGCTTCTTGCCCTGCCCTCCCCTGGTCCTGCCCGTAGATCTTTGGCCCCGCCTATGAGCTCTCGGCTTTTTCCCTCAGGCAGCTCTTCCCCGCTGTTCCTAAGCCCCGCCCTTTACCCATGTCCTCTTTCGGGTGCCATCAGTCATTCCTAGCCCCGCCTTTTAACCTCTGGCTCCACCCTCAGCCCTTGGAGGGCCTTTTAGTTCTAATCTCCTAGTCCCGCCTTCTTGCATGTTTATTCCTTCAGTCTTTAAACGTCACTCTGGACCCTCCCACTGTTGTTGACCTCTCCCCCGCTGGGTCTTTAGCGTCCTGTGTCCTACTTGTCCCAACTTTTCCTAAGCTCTACCCCGCCTTCCCTCACTTCCTGCCTTATCTTTCCTTCTCCCTTACCAAGATGGGATTCTTATTCCATATTGCCACCCTAAATTTTGGAGGGATGTAATATTTGTAAAATCTCAGCAGCACTGCTTGGGAGGAGGGCGTACAGAACGGTTCCCTAAGTCCTAAGACACAGAAACAACGGGGGCGATTTTAGAGTAGGCAGAGGAAATTCCATTAGCACAGCAGCAATTTAAAAAATTGTTCTCCAACTCCTTGAGCCTCAAAGTCTATTTTTATAATATAGAGATAACAATAACCGTACCATGGAGATGCAAGAAGAAATAAAATTGTGTGACTGCTTAGCACAGAGTCCAAATAAAAGGTGGATAACTGGTAGCTGCTGGTGGATCTTGTTCCTGCTTGTGGTTTCCTGCGGCACTCTGATTATATCACCCACTCCTGGCTGAAAGACCTTGGTCAGGCGGCCCCTGCCCACCTCTCTGGCCGTACCTCCCTCATCCATCCCCTCAAAAAGATTCAGTCACGCTGTCTTGCTCTCTGTTTTCCTGAGGTGCCAAGCTCTTGCCCACCTCCAAGCCATTGTGTTTGGTGAGTCTTCCGTTTGGGCTGTTCGCTGCAGTCTACCTGGCTGGCTCTTCATCCCTCAATTCTCAACCCCAGCCTAAAGCAGACACCCACCTTAATCTCTGTACTTCATAGCCCTTATCTTCTATGTTTCTCCTGAAAGTGCCTTGGGAGCTCTGAACTATATATAAAATAGAGGAGTGGTCCCCAACCTTTTTGGCACCAGGGACTGGTGCCCCCTATGGGAATCTAATGCCTGATGATCTGAGGTGGAGCTGAGGCAGTGATGCTAGCCCGCACTGGGGAGCAGCTGCAAATACAGATGAAACTTGACTCTCCCTCCAGCCGCTCATCTCCTGCTGTGCGGCCTGGGGGTTGGAGTCGCTTGAAATAGAGAAATAACAATAGCCATTTCAGAGAGGCAGTAAGCAATATGGGTTAGAGCGCAGCCTCTGGACCTAGACTGCCTGGGCTTAAACCTTAAAATCTTCCTCTTTGGAATTTTTCTGTCTCAATTTCCTCACCTGTAAAATGAGGAAAATAGTATAAATATTCTCATAGAGTATGTGTGAGGCTTAAGTGAGGTCACTTATCTTAAGCACTCAGAACAACACCTGGCACATTGCAAATACTCTTAGTGTTAGGTACTACTGTTATGATTGTGTATTTTAGGTAATTGATATCATTTATTTTCCTTGTTTGGTGGTGCAGAGTCCACCTGGCTTGCAAAAGACCTAGTCTTAAAATGACCAATTATACTAATGCTCAGTAGTGCTGACAGATAAAAAAAAAACATGAGTGGCATTGCCTGGGTTAGAGTCCTGGCACTGCTCTTTCTTGTTTGGGCAAGGCCTCTGGGCCTCTGTTTCCTCATCATCGGCAAGACGGAAGTGATGATGACAATAATGACCAAAGCACAGGATTATTGAAGATATTAAATAAGTTAATAGTTATAGGTATTCGAACAGTGCCTGGCTCCTAGTAAATGCTCAATAAATGTTAGCTATTATTGTCCTTTTTTTGCTTTTTATTTCTGAGGCCAAGGACTTGCTTGAGAATGTTTTACTTTATAATAATTAGAAACTAGTCTATTCGAAATATGAAAATACCATAATTCTGTGAGTCCATACTCTAAATTTGCTCAGCCATGATGGGTAATGCTATTTAACTCACTCTGCTTAGTGAGTTTTTAAATTTTAAATGTGATTATTCACTTGTTTCTTTAGTTGTTGAACCTCTAGACTATACATTTGATGAGAGACTGGACATTGTCCACTTTTTCTCACTGCTGTGTCTCTCCTTCAGGGCCCAAAGTGCTGGCTTTGGAGCCAGACTACCTGGGTTTGTATCCGCACCTTGCCACTCTGCAGATGTGGGACCTTGGGCCTCAATGTCCTCATCTGTAAAATGGGGCTGATAATAGTGCCTTCTTTCTTGCGTTGTGAGGTTTCAAGTCTTTAATCTACATAAAATACTTGGAAATTATTCAAAGGTCACCTTCTCAGTGAGGCCTTCTCCCCTTCCCCTGTGCTCTCAATTTCCTTCCCTGCTTTGTTTTTCTTTATTGCTTCTAACATCACTTGATATCTATTTTGCATATTTTTTCTGTTCATTTTCTTGGAATGTCCTTCATCCCATCACCACCAGAATGTGAGCTCTAGGAGGGCAGGGATTTTTTCCTGTTTTCCTCACCATTCTGTGCCCTTTACCTGGAACTGTGTATTTGTCAAAGGAATGTTGAGGAAGACAAGTGTTAGCTACTGATAGACGGCCATGGAAGCTCAGTGAGTGTGTTGAATATAATAGGAACTGAATGGGTAGCTGAGATGGCTATGCTACATGGGGGATGCTGGGGCAGGTGCTTTTGACTTGAGCCTTTTCCCTGCAGGTGTCACTGGAGAAGGTGCTCGGCATCACAGCCCAGAACAGCAGCGGCTTAACCTGTGACCCCAACACAGGCCATGTGGCCTACCTAGCAGGGTGAGTGAGTGGGTGGGCCTCAGCTTTTCCATCTGTAGAATGCAAATAATACCGCCTACCTCTGAGGGCTGTAGAAAGGATTCCATGGGCCCATCTGTGTCTAGAACAGTACATGTAGTGAGCGTTGAGAAAGCCTCATTGTGACTACAGGTTGGGAGGTGGCAGCGATTATGGGAAAGATGGGTGGTTAACACCCAAGCTGTAGTATTAGACTACCTGGATTTATATCCTGGGACATCTCCCCTTCCCTACTGTGTGCCCCTCTCTGCGCCTCTGCTTCTGTCTGTAAAACAAAAATAGTGATACCCTCCACTTGAGTAGTTGAGAGGACTGAAGGACATTCTGCAACTGTTTATTCCACAAATACTGATCTAGCCTGACACATTCTAGGCACCAAAGGGACCCCCCTCACCCTACCCCGGCAGGGTGGGGCATACCCATGATCATTCCTGGTGAACAGTATCTGTTAGTGAGTCTTGGGGAGGAAAGCAGTACAGGTTAGAGTATAAGGGCAGGCTCTTGAATCTGACAGTTTTGGATTCATATCCATACTGGGTAGACCTGGGCAAAGGACTTTCCCTCTCTGGGCTTCAGTTTCCTCATCTATAAAATGGGACTAAGATTCCTGACCTTACTTGGCAGTTGTGAGGATTTAAAGAGGTTGTGCACATAAAATCTTTATTAGCCCAAGCATGGCAGGGTAGTTGCAGAGGAGGTGTTGGTTTCTATTTAAGAATGTATTAATAATAATGTGAAGTGCCCTAGAATCCTCAGCATAAACACCTGGAGGAAGAGGTGACCAGAGAGAGAATCTTCTGCCCTGAGGGAACCTTGTCTATGTGCAGGCTATCTTCTGTTGGGAACAGAATCATCCCTGAACCTCAGTCCTCCCCTTAGTTTGGGCACATTTTCTTCTCTCTCCCCAGCTGTGTGGTCGTGATCTTGGATCCCAAGGAAAACAAGCAACAGCACATTTTTAACACTGCCAGGTAGGCTGGGGCCTGGGTAAGGGGTAGGGCTGGGACCAGGGTCCTGGGACATCTCCCCTTCCCCACACTGCATGGAAGTGCTCCTGGGTGGGTGACTCACTCATTCACTCACCCATCAGCTCAGCAACATTTACGAAGTGTCTGCTCTGTGTTAGGTACTGTCCCTGGTGCTGGGGACATAGCAGTGAACAAAAGAGATGAGAATCCCTGCTCTTTATAGAGCTGACAGCTCAGTGAAGGAGACAGACTGAATTAATTGGTTGGTAAGCCCACTGTGACCATTGCTATGAAGGAAATGATGGGGGATGTGTTAGGGCAGATTTGCAGGCAGAGAGTCGGGGAAGAGCCATATCAGAGGGCTCTGGGGAGGCCTCCCTGATGTTGAGACTTGAAAAAAGTGAGGGGGTGACTCGTGAAAGTGAGGGGAGAGTGCTTCAGACAGAGGGAACATCAAGGGCAAAGGCCTGGCAATGGTTAAAAATCTCAGATTGCTTGAGGAGCAGCAAGGGACTCATGTGCCTGGAATGGAGGAGTGGCTAAGGGGGAGATGAGTCTAGAAGAGACAGAAGCCTCATCAGATGGGCCTTAGGGACAGAGTTGGATTCTGATTGCAAAGAGAAGCCACTAGGGGATTTATAGGCCAAGGATATGCTTTCCACACCCCAGCCTTCCAGCAAGCTCTATCTCCCTTCCTTGTTTTACTTTTCTCTACCAAATATACTCCTTTCTCATACAATATTTAATTTCCTCACTATGATATTCACTGTCTGTCTCCCTTCCACAGTGTGAGATCTCTGAGGGATTTTCTTTTAGTCAATTGCTATGTCTCTTTCACTTAGAGCAGTATCTAGCACATTGATGGCACTTATTATTTCATGAGTGAATATGATTCAGAAAGACCCCTCCAGCTGCCCTTTTATTGAGAAGGCCTTTGGCCTTGAGTAGATCCAAGTTGGGACTGATTGATCACTGTGTGATCCTGCGACTTTGGTCCCAATTGGGTTGTGATCTTTGTGAGGGACTGCATGTCTGGCATAACTCCTGTGGCCTGGTTCTCTAGGTGGATAGATAAGATGTGGGTTTTCTCATTCCCTTACAGTCCGTAAGATATGGCAGGTCTCTATTGGTATAGCAGATACAAATTTCCTCTTGGAAGGGGCTTCTTGGGTCATTGGCTCCTGACCGTGAGTTCTGTCACTGGTAGTGAGGGCAGAACTGGGTTCCAGTCCTGAATCAAGAGGTTATTCACTATGTGATATCAGGTGAGACACTTCTTTTTGAACCTTGACTTCCACTGAAATATAATAGCTACCTCCTATTGTTAATGTGTTCGTAAGGCAACAATTGCAAAGGGCCACAGATTTGTTTACACAGTGCATTTTAAAGATTGGACTTAGTCGACGATATTTAAAGTTTTTTTTTCATAAAAATCCATATGTCTCTTTCATTTTTGGAAAATTAGAGATTCTGGCCCCCGGGGCCCACATTCCCATGTGGCAGCTATGGATTGGAGCTTCATGACCTTTGTCTGAGCTCGCGTCCTCCCTGCTGCCTTCCTGATTACTGTAGACAGTGGAGTAGGTAACCTTGATCTGACTCAGATGGCATGGAAAGGGTCCTCTCTCAACCACCGATAGAGCTGTTTTAGGAGTGGTGTGGCCAGAGTCAAGGTTTTTACCCTGGCTGCATTCTCAGAGTCACCTGATCCCTGGGCCTCATTCCCAGAGAAGGCCTAGTCATTGGCCTGGAGTACGACCTAATCGTTGGCAACTTTTTAAACTTTTTATATTTAAATAATTTCAGACTTAGAAGAATAGTACAAAGAGTACATGTATACTTTTCACCCATATTCTCCAAATGTTAACATCTTACTACTTTTGCTTTATCATTCTCTGTCTACATACATAATCATTTTTTTCTGAACCATTTGAGAGTAAGCTGCAGATAAGATGCCCCTGTTTTTCTAAACACTTTGGCATGTATTTCCTGAAAAAAAAAAATTACATGGTCTTTCAGAACTGCAATACATTCAGCAATATCAGGAAATTAAAATTGGTACATCACTATTATTTACTTCTCATTCAAGTTTCACCATTTGTCCTAAGAATGTCTTTTATAGGAAAGGATTCTGTCCAGAATCATGCGTTGTGTATTATTGTCTCCACTCTCCTTCAGTCTGAAACCATTCCTCCATCTATTCTTGACTTTTGTGATCTTGACACTTTTAGGATTACAGGCCAGGCATTTTGCAGAATGTGTCAACATTTGGGTTTGTCTGATGTTTCCTCATAGATAGATTCAAGGTCTGCGTCTTTGTCAGGAACACCTCAGAAGGAATGCTGTGTTCTTCTCAGTACATTCTATCAGGAAGTTCATGATGTTGATCTCTCCCATGACTGGTGGTGTTCACTTTGAACCCTTGATTGAGGTGGCGTCTGTCAAGCTTCCCCGCTGTGAAGCCTCTCTTTTCCCCTTTGTGATTAGTGAGGGAACTTTCTCTGAAGGGAACTTTCTCTGAAACTCTGCAGATATTGTCCTGTTCTTCACCAGACTTTTACTCACTAGTCTTAGCGTGGCTTTGGCAGTTTGTAAAAACTCCCCAGGGAATTCTGACATGCAGGATTGGGAACCTCTGACCTCAAGGCCAAGGCTCTGCACTGTCTGGTTAGGTAACCTTGGGCAGGGAATTTCCCTGTGTTTATGTCTCCTCATCCCCAAAACCAGCTAATGAGAATCCTGACTTCATGGAGCGAGTGTGAGGAATCAGTGTAGCGATGCCCATACGGCATTTGGCAGAGGGCTGGGCACAAGGTCAGGGCAATGTGACAGTCAGTTGGAAGTAGCTACAGACAACAGAAACCCCATAGTAAATGTGATTTAAACACAAGGGCATGCTCTTCTGCATGTAGGAAGTCTGGAGGTGGGTACCCAGGGGGCCGGTGTCTCTGCAAGCATCAGGGACCCCCACTCCTATCTTTCTGTTCCACCATGCTTATTGTGAGCCTTCTGTTCTTGAAGTCGCTGCATGACCCCAGGTGGAGTTCTGGCTGACATGTTTTTCAGAAGGGGAACGAGTGGCGGGCAAAGGGTTCTCTTTGAGAAGCTTTTCTAGAAATCACACACAGCACCTTTCACTGGCTAGACTAAGTCATGTAGCTGTACCTATGTAGTTACAAGAGAGGTGAGGAATGTACTCTAGGCAGGGACATTGCCATCCCAATTAAAATCGGGGTTCCTTCAATGAGGGAGGAGGGGTGAGTGAACATCAGGTAGGCAGCTTGCCCTGTCCGCTTCTGTAGGAGCGATGGGAAGCCACCAGAGGGTTGAGTTGATGATGATAAAGGTTCTATGAGATTGTCAACGATTTACTCAGAGGCATTTACTTAGTTATCTGCACACCATTAACTCATGTGAGAGAGACAGTTACTAGACTATTAAGGAAGAGGGGTAAAAACAGGATTGAAAGAAAGAGGAGAGAGACAAAAACACCATGGGCTAGGAACAGTGAAACTCCCTGCCAAATAACATACAAACTAGTCTGGTCATTCAGTCCTCATGCGGGCTAGCTGGGAGTGTCAGAGAGAAACACGTTGATTGTTTATGGGTTTTCCAGAACACCTTGAGCTGTTAGCAGTGGAGCACATGCTGCAGTTGTCTCTGTGATGTCTGCCAGCATCCTCCCTTCAGCACCACCTCCGTTGTTAGGCCGGATCTGTACCGTTTCCTGCATCTGAATTTGTCAAGGTTACAGGGCTGGTGGGTCTTAGGGAGCCCACTGTGTAGAAGGAGAGGAAAGGATGGATCCCCATTCAGTGTCCACCCATCTGGGTTTAGGGTTTTAAGAGGAAGGGGCCTTCGTTTTACAGAACCTGTGCCGCTGCCCCCTTCTGGTAGCAGGGAATGCATGAACACTGCGTGCTATGCTGGGCACACAGGCAGCACTGGCTCTGTGGGAGCTGCTGGCACTCACCTCTCCTGGCCTTTTCCAGGCTTTGGAGCGAGGAGTGAGCAGAGTGCTGTGAGCACAGCCAGGCTGGGGTCTGGCTGCCCACCCTCTGGAACCAGTGGTCATCCCTTTTCCTTGCCCCCAGGAAGTCTCTGAGCGCTCTGGCCTTCTCCCCTGATGGGAAGTACATAGTGACGGGGGAGGTGAGTCATGATCATGATTGAGTGTGAGGAGAGGGAGGGGTATTGAGGCCGTTCCTTCTGTCCCCATCAGGCCTGGGGAGTCCCTGGAATAGCTCCTTCCTGGGCCAGAAAAGCCTCATGGCAGATGGGGGAGGTGGCTTTCGGGCACACCCAGGGGTAATGCCAACTTCAGCCCTACCAGCCCCTCTAGCCCTGCCTCGTGCAGAACTCAGCAGCAGTAATGGCCCCACCTTCCCCAGAATGGACACAGGCCTGCTGTACGCATCTGGGACGTGGATGAGAAAAGTCAGGTGGCGGAGATGTTGGGCCACAAGTACGGCGTGGCCTGTGTGGCCTTTTCCCCCAATATGAAGCACATCGTTTCCATGGGCTACCAGCACGACATGGTACTCAATGTCTGGGACTGGAAGGTGAGCCAACTGTTGGGTGTGTGGGCAGGCAGCCAGCTGCTGGAGTGCCCTGAGTCTCAGGCATCAGGGGATGCCTGATGAACTAAATGAGATGAATTGGTAAAGCGCTTATTCATCCAGCAAATGTTTATTGAGCACCTACTCCATACTGATCCCTGTTCTAGGCACTTATCGTAGGGCATATGACAAGTTCTCAACTAGTGAGATATATGATTATTTTTATACTGACCAGCTATGACCTTGATCAAGTGACTTAACCTCTCTGTGGGTCTTATTCCTCATCTGTAAAATGGATGTAATAGTATCTACCTGGTTGAGTTGCAAGAATTCAGTGAGTTGATATAGAAGACTGGAACAGCTAGGGGAGGACATGGAGTCAGCAGAAGTGGGTACCAAGTCTTGGCTCTGTTCATTACCCACTACGTGACCTTGAGCACATGACATCCTCCCTCTGAGCATGGCAGAGTATGGGGAGAAGCACCTTCCTTATAGAGATATCGAGGGAATTCCACGAGTTATCCTATGAAGAGCTCAGCAGGGCTCAGAGTGAGAGCACTATCTATGGCAGCCATGGTAGTGGCATCCTCACCTCCCAGCTATGCCTGTCCTCAATCACGTGTGAGCTTTAGAGCTTGGACCCTTGGAGAGCTTACTCTCCAACTTAGTCACATGGGAACCTTTCCAAGCCTCAGTCTCCTCTGTAGTGGGAATGATAAGAGTGCCACACCTAGGTTTTCCCATAAAGCAGCTCACTGGAGGGCGCAAGGAAAACAGACTTGGAACTGGGGAGAGCAGGAGGACACAGGGCTGAAGGCAAAGGCTAAGGGCAATAGTCCAGTGGGGTGAGTGCTAGTATGAATTTCTCTGCACTGATTTTTCCAGAAAGATGTTGTGGTGGCCTCCAACAAGGTATCATGCAGAGTCATCGCCCTCTCTTTCTCAGAGGACAGCAGCTATTTTGTCACAGTTGGAAACCGGCACGTGAGGTTCTGGTTCTTGGAAGTCTCTACTGAAACAAAGGTGAGTTTTTGTCCCCGCCCCCTCAGCTAGGCCTGGGGAGTAACCATCATGGGCAGTATGGACACCTGTTTCTCTGAGGTTTGGAGGCAGTGGTCTCAGGAGCTGTTTAGCCTCTCAGGAGTCTGGCTTCTGCTTCTGGCCTGCTCTCCAGGTGCTGGCTGGCAGGCCCTGCTGGGAAACACCCCTGTGCTCACCTTCTCCCCCAACCCTGGGGCCAGACCTCATCCCTGGTTTGCCATCTTCCAGCCAGTCTGCCTGGAAGTGTGTGTTCTGTTTTTTTCTTCCCTTCTCCTCCACTTGGAAGAATTTCTTAGAGTCCTTCTATTTAGTTCTTTTGTATCCTCTGGTCATGAGAGGCCCATCATGACCTTGTTGGGGTCTAGGCCATGTAGACATTGTCTCACTGTGCCCTGCTGTGCCTCCAGGTGACAGGCACGGTGCCCCTCATAGGGCGCTCAGGCATCCTGGGTGAGCTGCACAACAATGTCTTCTGTGGCGTGGCTTGTGGCCGGGGCCAGATTGCAGGCAATACCTTCTGTGTGTCCTACTCGGGCCTCCTCTGCCAGTTCAACGAGAAGAGGGTGCTGGAGAAGTGGATCAACCTGAAGGTACCCCATCTTCCCTCTGAGCTATCGATGAGGGAAACGTTCTTTCCTTGACATGGTCTCCAGGGAAACTCAGCAGTGTCCCTGCCTGGTAGTTGACCAGTTGCTCAAGTCAAGCTCTGAGTTTGACTTCCAGTTCTGCTTGTGTGACTCTGGTGAGTGACTTTTCCTCTCTGAGCCTCAGTTTCCTCATCTGTAAAATGAAAATACTTCACAGAGTCAACAAAGAGAGTCACATGAGGTAATATAGGTAAGGCATTTGGAACAGTGCCTGGTACCCTGTAATGGGGGTCAAGGTTACAATTGCTTTCCCATCACTGTTTGATTCAGTTCACATTTCTCTTCTTTATTGAGCACTCTTAGCTAGTAGGAGTACTGCATTTTTTTTTTTTTTTTTGAATTTAAGGTATCATTGACTCAATAATTTTCAGTCAAAAAAGCCTGTAACAAAAACTGCATTTTAAACTAAAGGATGATATATGAATAAATTGCAGAACCACTTTCTTCAGGATCTGAGAGTTTGAGTCCATAATGTCTTCCCATTTCCAGATTTGGTTGCCTGTTTGGCTGTCAGCATGAGCATCTCAGTTTCCCCTACTTTTTCTATTCCTGCACTGTGACTCCCCTCCAGGACTCACCTTTAGGGCTAATGGTATGGTGTCAGGTGTATGGAAGAATTCCAAGTTTTATCTGCCTTTCCTAGTTGGTTAAACATCTTTTTTTTTTTCTCCTTTGAATCCTCTTGCTAGAACTCATGCAGCTTTTAATCAATTCAGAAGCTTTTGACTGATAGATGTGTAGCCCCTGACCAGTTGTCTTCAGTGACTCATAAATTAAGTCCCTGTGGATTTGAAAAAATTCTTAATTTGGGTCCAGAGTTCTGGCACTTCCTGCCCCTTCTATCTGAATGTCCTGGTGGGATAGACAGGCCTTCTTGTATATAGTAGCTTTTTTCTATGTTGCTTTCAGTATAATCTCTGTGAAGTTGTTTTTAAGTAACAGGGAATACAATTTAAGCCTAAACTTCAACCCTGTTACGAAAGTGACCCATCCGAAGTCACAGTCTGCTGAACAGATATTTTTCACCCATAGCTGAGTTCCTCTGTAGGTAGCAGTGATAGCTCTATCCAGATTTGTACCTGTCTATCCTGATTCTAAAAATCTTAAAATTTGCTAAGTTAGGCTTCTTAGGCCCAAGAAACTATAGGCTTCTCGGAAGGCCCAAGGCTTTCCAGTCAGTCCCCATGTCCCTGAACTGACCCATAGGAAGCACAAAGACCACTTGGGTCACCTTTGCCTCCACAGGTCTCCCTGTCTTCTTGCCTCTGTGTCAGCCAGGAGCTCATCTTCTGTGGCTGCACAGATGGGATAGTTCGCATCTTCCAGGCCCACAACCTGCATTACCTTGCCAACCTGCCCAGGCCACACTACCTTGGTGTGGATGTGGCCCAGGGCTTGGAGCCCAGGTACTATGTGGCAGGGGTTTTTTTTTGGAGGGGGAGGGGGAGGGGGAGGGCCCACCCAGAGTCTGCCTGCTGGTACCTATCCATGCTTCCAGATCTACCTACATACTGGCCAGCCCTAGGCAGGAAGGATACAGCTATGAGGCAGCAAAATCTCTGCCACCACTAGTCTTCAGTCTAGTGAGGGAGCTCAATGATAAACGAGTACACAAATAAGATCATTTTAGATAGTCATAAATGGTTTAGTGAAATAGAGCAGAGACTCCAGAAGGAGAGTGTCTGGGGGTTGGGGCTGCATTGATTGAGTGGCCAGGGGAAGCCTCTCTGGTGAGAAGGAGCCAGCTATGTGGAGAGGTGGGTCCTGACAGCAAGTGGAAGGGCTTAAGGAGATAGCACACCGGGCTTGGCATGTTGCAGGAACAGCTAGGGGCTGTGTGGCCAGAGCCCGCTGTGTGGCCGGAGCCCGCTGTGCCAGGGGAAAATGGTAGAAGACAGGTCTGGGAATTGATAGAGGCTAGTGGAGGGAGCTTATAGTCTGTTCTGAGGTCCATGGGCAACCACTGGGGATTTTATTTTATTTTATTTTATTTTATTTTATTTTATTTTTACTTTTATTTTGAGGGGAAATAAAGTTTACATGCCAGAAAAGTGGATATCTATCACTTTAGCAAGTTCTATGGCTTAACCCAACACAATGACTGCAAGATATATTTCTATCAAACCATTATGCCTACAGCACCTGATCTCCCATCCAAGTACTAACCAGGCTCAACCTTGCTTAGCTTCCAAGATCAGACGAGATTGGGCATGTTCAGAGTGGCATGGCCATAGACCACCAGGATTTTAGGCATTGGCTTTGAGCATTAGATCCCTCTGGTTGCCGTGTCAAGAGTGGGTGAGAGGGCTGAGCTGTGATATATTTTCCCTTTGTTGTGAGTCAGTTTGGTCAGGGAGGATAGCTACCTAATTAGGGGATGCTGGATGCCTGGGCACTACTTCCTGGGTGCCTTTTCTAAGAGCCTGGAGAGTGCTATTGGGTATCTCAAAGGAAAGAGGGTGGGTCAGCAACCCACAGACAATGGTGTGTTGTAGTAGCTGGGCTGCCTAGCCGTGTGGCCTCAGGCAGGTAACTAGCAACCTGTGCTTCAGTTTCTTCATCTGTAAAATATACCGCCTTCCTCTCATGGAGATTGTGGGGATTCAGTACAGCTAAAGCTCTTGGCTCAGCGCAGAGTAGGTGATCAGTAAACTGTAGCCTTTGTAGAAGGGCTCCAGGCCAGGAGATGGCTCCCTTACACCCTTATATAGAGACTTTTGATCATGTTGTCAGTGGGGCCCCGAGAGAGAAAGCCTGAGGTATGTGCTCACTATCCTTCCAAGCTCAGAGAGGGAGGATGAAGCTTGAATTGGTGAAATGAGGGGAGAAAAATGTTAACAGGAGTTGAAAATTCACATGCTCTCAGGGGCCAAGCAAAAGCTTCCACGTTTTAACCTCTGTATCAGAAACAAAGCAAAGGAAGAGGGAGCCAGGAAAAGTGGACTTAGAGTAGGAGAGGTGGACCATCATGGTACTGCCAGGCAAGAGACAGCTTGAGTGTCACCACAGGTGGCTGTGAGTGACATTAATGGTGATTGGTGTGACCTGTGTTGCCTTGTTAGCTTCCTCTTCTGCAGGAAGACAGAAGCAGTCTACCCCGATACAGTGGCGCTGACCTTCGACCCCATCCACCAGTGGCTGTCCTGTGTGTATAGGGACCACAGCGTCTATATCTGGGATGTCAAAGACATCAACAAAGTAGGCAAGATGTGGTCAGAGCTCTTCCACAGCTCCTACGTCTGGAACGTAGAGGTGAGCCCCTCTCCCTCCCCTGCCCTTGCTCAGCCCCCATCTGAGGAAAGTTCCTGCAGAGTTTGGGGAACCCATTAAGCCATTCGTTCAAAAGATACTCATGGACTCCAGCTATGTGCCAGGTGCTGTTCTAGGTGCTATGGATACAACTGGCAAGGAAACTGACAAAAGTCCTGCCCTCGTGGAGCTCACATTTGGGTGGGAAAGTAAACCCATAAATGTGATCAATATTTAACACACCAAGTAGCAGTACCTCTCTGAAAAAAGCAGAGAAGGGGTAGAGGGGATCAAGGGTGCTTGCTATTTTAGAGAGGAGAGTTGTCAGAGGGGGCCTCTCTGAGGACGTGGCATTTGAACAGAGACCTTCAGGAAGTGAGGGGGTAAGACGTACATGACCACTGGGGAGGACAGCAAGAGCAAAGGTCTTGCAGTAGGAATATGTGTATTTCAGAGAGCCTGCTGTGGAGGGCATTTGTGTCGTTTAGCGCTTTTTTAAATGTCGAAGAAGTTTCATTTTCTGCATATGAATCCATGGGGATTTTTTTCATTCTCTAAAGCTGTTCTGAGTACTTGTGGATAAGACAACTGGTGGAGAAAGAATTGTATTTTACTTTTTTCCCCTGAAAATTTCTTACTACTGCTAGGAATGTTTGTCCTAGAGAACTTGTATTTAGCCTTTTGTCTGTTTGCATTCATCTGCCTTTGTGGATGTGATGCTTCTGTTGACAGCACTTTTCTTAACAAGAATGTTTTTTAAATAACTTTAAAATTTTATATATAAATATATTCTCCTTGAAAAAAGGGTGAAAGAGGGTGGGTCAGATAAAGTCTGTTTGATGACCTCCCCCCAATTCTGCTTTCTCTCATCCTCACCCTTGTTATCAGTTTATTATGTGTTTTTTCAGTTCATTTTCTTTTATATGCCTCGTATTTATTTATGCTTATATATAAATATTATTTTTATTTTATTTAATTACATAATATAAATGCTATTTATGTATCATATTTACATATCCTCAACAAAAATATCTGTAGATGGATCTTTTTAGGATCTTTTTATCAGTTCTGGAAAATTCTCAGCCAGTACAGATTTAAAAATTGCCTCTATCCCATTCTCTTTCTTCTTCTGTAACTCTTATGTCCTACCTTTCTATCCTTCATTTTTAAAAATAAAACAGATCTAGGAAACCACACAAAAGAAATGTACAGTTTATCGACTATTGTTAGCAGCTGTTGACACTCAATGCCTAGACCCATTTATTCACTGGGGGTTGCAAAATGGTGATATTCTAATTCTATAAATTCTTATTATAAACTCATATTTAAATATATTGGATGTTTTTTAATCCATTGCAATTATTAACATAATTAGAGCTCAAATTGTCCCATCTTTGGCCAGTGGGAGCCTCTTCAACTTAGCTCCTACGTCCTTTGGACATAACCCTAATAGTCTTTAATAGCTACCTTGCTATCGAGATGACAAGATGTTCCAGCCTCATTCTGTACATTTCCTATCCCAGTCCTGGAACCAGCCATTTCTTGAAGAAGCCTTTGGGTTTTGTTTTTGTGTGTATGTGTGAGTTTTTTTGTTTGTTTTTTCTATTCAAATTAGTATTTCACTTGATCTTAGCCAAAATGCTGAGAAGTGATTAAGTTAGTATTTAGTCTGAGTGCTGGGGATACTCATAGTTATTGGATTGAATCCTTCTAGAATTCTAGTTTTCAAACACAGAGGGGATGATAGAATTAGAATATGCTCAGTTAACCATTTACTTGTTCCCACTTAACCAGTTACTTGTTCCCACAATCTATATACAAAAATCTAAGGATGACAATTATTCGATTTTGAAGACAGTTAAAACAATTTTTTGCAGAGGTTCTCTCCATTCTCCGCAATTTAAAAAATTGTATCTATATGATCTGATTATGTAGCCATTATATGCTATAGTCTCTCCCTTTTGACCCCATTCATTTTGGGGGAGATATAAGTGTGTGTAGTGGCAAAATACACAAAACATAAAATTTACCATTTAAATCATTTAATAACCTAAATTTAGTGGCATTTAGTACATTCACAATGTTGTACAATTGTCACTGCTATCTAGTTCTGAAATATTTTCATTACCCCAGAAGGAAACTTTATACTCATTAAGCAATCACTCCCCATTCCCATTCACTCAGCCCTTAGTAACAACTTATCTGCTTTCTGTCACCATAGGTTTGCCTATTCTGAATATTTCATATAACTGGAATCATAGGATATATAAACTTTGTGTCTGGCTTCTTTCACCTAGCATAATGTTTTCAAGATTCATCCATGTTGTAACACGCTTTAGTACTTCATTCCTTTATATGTTTAAATAATACTGCATTGTACGGATGCCACATTTTGTTACCCATTCATCAGTTGATGGATATTTGAGTTGTTTCCACCTTTTGGCTATTGTGAATAGTGCTGATGTGAATGAACATTCATGTACAAATTTTGTTTGAACATCTGTTTTCAATTCTTTTGGATATATACTCAAGAACAGAATTGTTGGGTCATACAGTAATTCTATGTTTAACTTTTTGAGGAACCACCAGACTTTTCCACAGCAGCTGGACCATTTTACAGTCCCACCAGCACTGTACAAGGGTTTCAATTTCTCCACATCCTTTCTAATACTAGTTATTTTTATGTTTGATATTTTTAAAGTTGTAGACATCTTAGTGTTTGTGAAGTGGTACCATATTGTGGTTTTGACTTACAGTTTTCTAATGATGATGTTGAGCATCTCTATGTGCTTGTTGGTCATTTGTATATCTTTGGAGAAAAGTCTGTTCAAGTCTTTTGCCCAATTTTTACTTGGGTTGTCTTTTTGTTGTCGAGTGATTAGAGTTCTTTATTCTGTATACTAGATCCTTATCAGATATATGATTTGCAAATATTTTCTCCCATTCTTTGTTATCTTTTCATTTTCTTGATGGTGTCCTTTGATGCACAAAGGTTTTTAATTTCGATAAAGTTCAGTTTATCTAATTTTCTTTTATTACTTGTACCTTTGGTGTCATATCTAAAAATAATTGCCAAATCCATAGTCATGAAGATTTACCCCTATATTTTCTTCTAAGAATTTTATTGTTTTAGTTCTTTTGTTTAGGTCTTGATCTCTTTTGAGTTAATTTTGTATGTGGTGTGAAGTAAGGATCCGATATCATTATTTTGCATGTGGATGTATAGTCCCAGCATCATTTGTTGAGCAGACAA
>NW_006431909.1:477888-485264 GCF_000325575.1 Pteropus alecto | reverse complement strand
TCTTAGCACACTTGTCAGAAATTAGTTGACCATAGATGTATGGGTTTAATTTTGGACTCTCAATTCTATTCTATTCTACTTATGTATGGCTGTCATTATGCCAGAACTACATTATTTTGATTACTGTAGCTTTGTAGTAAGTTTTGAAATTGAGAAGTTTGTCTCCTACAACTTTGTTCTTTTTTAGTAATATTGGTTTGGCTGTATGGGGTCCCTTACAATTTCATATGAATTTTAGGGTCAGCTTTTCTATTTCTGCAGAAATAAAAAGGCTGTTTATCTCCATTGTAATCTTTATTATTTCCTTTCTTCTGCTAGCTTTCAATTTAGTTTGCTTGTCTTTAGTTTCTTAAGGTAAGAAGTTAAATTATTGATTTGAAATCTTTTAATGTAGGCATTTATAGCTGTAAATTTCCCTCTGAACATTCCCTTTGCCGTATTCCATAGATTTTGGTATACTGTGTTTTCATTTTCTTTTGTCTCAAATATTTTTTAATTTCTCTTTTGATTTCTTATTTGACTCATTGGTTGTATAAAGAGTGTGTTTAATATCCACATATTTGTTAATTCTCCAAATTTCCTTTTATTATTCATTTGTAGTTTCATTCCATTGTGGTTGGAGAAGATTGTATGATTACAGTCTTTTAAAATGTATCGAGACTTTTTTTGTGCCCAAATATGTGGTCTCTTTTGAAGGATGTTCTCTGTTTACTTGAGAAGAATGTATGATTTGCCGTGATTAGGTAGAGTATTGTCTATATAATCTGTTAGGTCTAGTAAGTTTATAGTGTTTTTCAAGTCCTCTATTTCTTTATTAATATTCTCTCTAGATCTACCTTGTATTGAAAATGTAATATTGAAGTCTCACACTATTACTATAGACCTGTATATTTCCTCCTTCAAGTCTGTCAATTTTTGCTTCATGTATTTTGAGCTTCTGTTGTTAGGTGTGTGTATGTTTGTATTTGTTATATCTTCTTGATTATTGACCATTTTATCAAAATATAATGCTCTTCTTTGTCACTTGCAACAATTTTTGACTTAAAGTCTATTTTGTCTGACATTACTATAGAGATACAAAGCTCCCTTTTAGTTAGTTACTGTTTGTATGGAATATATTTTTCCATACCTTCAACTTTCAACTTATATTTGTCTTTGGATATAAAGTGAACTCTATGGACAACATATAGTTGGATCTTTTTTTTTTTTAATATGTTTTGCCAATTATTCCCTTTTGATTGGAGAGTTAATCATTTATATTTAAATTAATTATTCATAAAGTAGGACTTACTCTTGCCATTTTGCTATTTGCTTTCTATATATCTTATATCTTTTATGTTCCTTAATTCTTCTGTCACTACCTTCTTTTGTGTTTAGTTGATTTTTTTGTAGTGTTTCATTTTTATTTCATTCTCATTTCCTCTTCTGTATATTTTAAGTTTATTTTGCTACCGGAGGATTAAAAGCAACATCTTAAATTTATAACAAACTACTTTGAAGTAATACCAACTTAGCTTCAATAGTACACAAACACTCTGCTCTTATACAGCTTTGTCCCCACCTTTACATTATTACTACAATTAGATCTTTATGCATTGTATACCTATTAACATTAATTTGTAATTATTTTAATATGCCTTCGTTTTTTAAATCATATAGAAAAAGAAAGCAGAGTTATAAAACAAAAATTCAATAATACTGGCTTTTATATTTACCTATATAGTTACCTTTCCCAGTGTTCATTATCTCTTAATGCGGCTTTGAGTTACTATCTCATATCCTTTCACTTAACCCTGAAGGACTCCCTTTAGCATTTTTATTAGCAACAAAATCCCTTTTGTTATCTGTAAAGTCTTAATTTCTCCTTCCTTTTTTGGAGGATAGTTTTGCTAGATATAGAATTCTTGGTTGACAATTTTTTCTTTATAGAACTTTAAATGTGTTGTCCCACTGCCTTTTAGTTTCCATGATTTCTGGTGAGAAATCAACTGTTAATTTTATGGCTATCCTTAGTACGGGACAAGTCGCTAGTCTCATTGCTTTCAAGAATTTCTCTTTGGCTTTCAATCATTTATGGTGCATCTTGACATGAATCTCTTTTAGCTTGTTTATCCTACTTGGAGTTTTTTGAGCTTCTTAAATATATCTTTTACCAAATTTGAAAAATCTTCAGCCATTATTTCTTAAAATATTTTCTGCCCTTTTCCATTTTTCCTTTATGAGATTCCATATATGTTTGTATTCTCTATGGTGGTCCCTACGCTCTATTCATTTTTATTTATACTTTTATCTTTCTGATCCTTAGACTAGGTAATTTCAGCTGACCTATGTTCAGATTCACTGATTCTTTATTTTATCTGTCAAAGTTGCTGTTGAAGCCCAGTGAATTTTTTATTTTAGTTATTATATTTTTTAGCTCTAGATTTCTATTTGGTTCCTTTTTATAATGTCGTTTCTTTTTTGATATTCCCTGTTTAGTGAGACATCATCATTCTCCTGGTTTCTTTTAGTTCTTTGTCCAGAATTTCCTTGATCTCTTTCAGTATATTTAAGACAGTTGATTTAAAGTCTGTGTATAATAAGTCCAGTCCGAACTTCTTCAAAAAAAGTTTCTGTTACTTTATTTCTGACAAATGGACTATACTTTCTTTCTTGCATTCTTGTCTTATAATTTTTTTGTTGAAAACTGGGCATTTTGACTATTATAATGTGGTAACTCTGGAAATCAAATTCTTCCCATCCCCAGGGTTTGTTGTTATGGGTTTTTATTATTTGTTCAGTGACTTTTCTGAATTATTTTTGTAAACATTGTATTCTTTTTCACGTGTGGTCACTGAATGATATATCCTATTATCTTAGTGGTCAGCTAGTGATTTGACAGCAATTTCCTTAAATATCAAAATTTAGCAGCTTCTTTCTTTATTAAGTACTCCCCTGGTTGTTGTAAGTTAGGTTCCAGAGTTCTGAAAAAGGTGATTATGACAGTTTTTGCCAGCTTAAGTTTGCTTTAATAGAAGGATGGCTTTTTGGAGTTCCCTGCTCTGCCATTTTTAGTGAGGTCAGTTGACCCTCATTTATTCTTCATTCTACAAGTAACTATATATTTAATTCTATGGCAGTGTGTCTCTAGTTATTTTTGTTGTCTGAAGCTCATTCTTTACATTTCTCAGGAACAGTTTGTGGGGACATTTCTTGAGTTTTCACATGCTGATAACAGTTTGTCTGTGCCCTTTATACTTGAAAGTAGCTTTTGCTGGATAGAAAATGCCTGGCTCACATTTTCTTTCTTTACTACTTTGAATATGTTACTCCATTTTCTTATGATTATTGAAATACCTAATGTCTTTCTTTCCCTTTTAACATTTGCTGTTTTTGCCTTGAAGCCCAAAGGATTTTTCTTTTTTTCTTTTAAGCCTAGAAATTTTACTCTAGAGTATGTCTTAGTGTTGGTTTTTATAGGTAGACATATTTTTGAATTATGGATTTTAGTATTTTTTTCTGTTTCCTTGATTTAGTTTTCTTCAGGGATTTCTATTATCTGAATGTTGAATCTTCCTTGCCTAGCTTCAGTATTGTCACTTTTTTTCAAGTCCTTTTAGCTCTTTCATAATTCCTTTTTCATTTTTAATAATTTTCTTTTTTCACATGTTTCTTAATGCCTTATCTTTTGTGTTTATTAACTTTTGGGTTCCTTTTAATTTGTCCTTTATTTCTGAAATGATTTCTTCATTTATTTCTAACTCTGAATTTTGTCATCTTATCTCTGAGTTTTTCTCATTGTGATTTTTCATATTGAGTAATTTTTTTAATGTCTTTTAGCTTATTTTGAAACAGTAAGTTATAGTTTTGATCTGTTTTATGGAAATGTGTTTCTGATGTGCCATTTCCTTTTTCTTTTATTTTAAAGAGTAACTTTGTTTTGGACGTAGTCTTGGTACTTCTTTTGTTGTTCACTTTCATGTGATAATAGTTTTTCTGAATTTTTTGATATTGGGGTGGTTCGGGACAGGTTTTCTAATTTGCCAAGAAAGAACTCCATCTTCTGATTTTCATGTGGTTTAAAAAATACAGCAGCTTGCTTTCTGATATTTCCTTATGTCCCTATTTATGTGTTATTTCCCTGCTTTTATCTGAACCTCCTTTTTACTTTGTCTCTCTTGTCCCTGTTCTGATCAATTTTGTTTCCACTTCGAACAGTTTTCCCATAGTGTCAGTCTTTGTCCTGGAAGAGAGCCCTGGAAGGTCAGTTTTCAGAGTTCACAAGGCTTCTACTGCTCCAGTCCCTCCAGAACTTACTGGCAAGCTCTTGCACTCTACCACTATTGCAGTGGATAAAACCCTCCCAGTTTCAGCTGCTGTTCAGTTGGCCCATTGTGCTTTCCTGTGAATACCTAGCTGCTTTGGGGTTATCCTGTCCTTGGATCTGTCAGGGGCCTCATTGATTTTCTTGTATACATGTTGATAACATGTAGGTCTTATAACTAAAAGTAGTTTGTCCCTACCTGCTTGTATTTTGGAAGTTATGAGAAAAGCTTGTCACCTAGTTTTGTAGTAAATGTTACCCATGGGGTTTGGTTCTTCCATCTGGCTGCTCTTTGTTATATGGAGACTTGGATTTAAAAATTTGCACTGCTTTGGCCATCATCTTCTCAGCACCCAGTCTTTTATACTTGAAATCTCTTTATATGTTGTCTCTTTGTCTCTCTGACCTGCATTCTTAGTAATGTCTAATTCTGTCTTTCAAGTCACTTCATTTCTTTTCAACTGAGTCTAATCTTTGGTTTTTAATACGTTTTATTTTTCATTTCTATGAACAGTTCTATTTTGTTCTTGTTCAGCTATGCTTCGTCATTCTTCATATTTAGTTTCCAGTTGGCTACTCATACTTTTAATCTTGTCAAAGTTTTTCTATTTCTTTAAACATATAAGCATAGTTATTTTATATTTTGTCTGATAATTCCAATATTTGATGGTAGACTCTGTTATTTCTGCTGCTTCTTGCTCATGGTACCTTGTTTCCTTTTGTGCTTAGTGAGCTGCCCGCTTTCCTTGGAAATTTATTTGTGGAGATATTTTATGGCCTGGGCTGAAAATGGGGCATGGACTATATATGGTAGCATTTTTGTCCTTTTTCTCTTGTTTATTTTTAACATAGAAGGCATTAAACTATGCCTGTTTATCTGCAACTTACTTTTTCCCACCAAAATGCAACAGTATATTATAGTGCTGTTGTTAAAGTAGTAATGAATTGCTCTTTGCCTTGTTCTCTGAGAACTGTAGGTATATCCTGAGTTTGAAGATCAGAGAGCTTGTCTGCCATCAGGATCTTTTCTGACTTGTTCTTCAGACAACACAATCCGCTTCTGGAACATGGATAGCAGCCCTGACTCTCCCTGGCAGAAAAACATCTTCAGTAATGTGAGTGGCTTCGTTGTGAACCATCTTTGAGGTGGAACAAAGACCTGCTTTAAGCTAGGATATTGGGGCAGGAGTGAATCTTATAGAACCTTGCTGTTAGGCATCACTAGGGTTACGAAGGCGGGTCACTCTGTCTCCTGCTCTCTTGTTTCTCTCTCTCTTTCTTCTTCTCTTTCTTTCTTTCTGCCAGTTAGCAACTATTGTCCGGATGTGTTGACCCAGCTACTCCAGGCAACCTGACATATTCAACAGAAGAGAAATTGCTCCCCAAGCCTGAGTTAGAGCTTCCTGAGAGCACCTGATGGACCAAATCAGGCAGCGCCTTCCCCTGTCTAGCTAGCTGCAATAAAGTGAGGCCATGGGTGGGGTGTTGGCAGGACCCTAGAGACAGCCGTAATGGGAAGCGTGGGAGAAAACACTTTGCTGAAGAAATGGTTTGTATTGTTAGATCAGTAAGAGAGCTTCTCTGAGGAGCTGAGACCTGAATGCATTATTTATTCTGCAGATACTTATTAAAATCTGTGCTTAGGTGCTATGCTATATGCTGGGAACACATCAGTGACTAAGACAGACCCTTCTCCTGCACTCGTGGCACCCACAGTCTTTTTTTTGGGAAAGGCAGACAATGAACCAGTAACTGCACATTATGATATAATCACAAGTGTGGTAAGCACCATGAAAGAAAATTACAAAGTGCTAGTAGGATATGTATAAAAGTCATCTGATCTTATCTGTAGCATCAGGAGCAGCTTCCTGGTGGAAGAGACAACTAAGCTGAGATATGGAGGATTGGGAGGAGTAAAGAGGGAAGGAGAGAGTGTCCCATGCCAGAGGAATAGCCTGTGCAAAGACCCTGAAGTGGGATTGAGCTTGGTGAGTTGAAAAATCTGAAAAGTCAGTGTGGCTGGAACAGAAAAGGCCCTTAATGCAGGATATGTATGTATGTGCTCCTTTACTATTCCCTTCACCCCACAAACCAAAACTACCATCTTCTCTTGTGCACTTGTGATATATATGTTATATTTGGCTGCATACAATCGAAAAACCCAAAATAAGAGGTAAAAGTTTGGTTTTCTGACTCATAAAAATAGTCTGGAAGTAAACAGTCTGGGCTGTTATGGCAGCTGCAGGAAGCCCTCAGAGATCCAACAGCCTTCTAGCTCTCCACCCTGCCATTTTGAAGGAGTGGCCCTTGTTTTAATCATCCAAAATGGCTTCTGGAGCTTCAGTCATCACATCAAAATTCCAGGCAGGAAAGGAAGCAGAAGGGTTCTTGCTTGCTGTACATTTCATTGACCAGAATTTATTCACAGAGCCTCATCTAGCTGCAAGGGAGACTGGGAAACGTAGTCATTATTCTGAATAGTGAACCTCCCAGGTCAAAATCGGAGTTCTGTTACTAACGAAGAATGGGAGACTAGCTATTGGACAAAACTGCAGAAGTGTTTCAGAGCTTCTCACAGCATTGACCTTAGCCTCTCCTTCCTGCAGACCCTACTGAAGGTAGTGTATGTAGAGAATGATATCCAGCACCTGCAGGACATGTCACACCTCCCAGACCGGGGGAGTGAGAATGGGACACCTATGGATGTGAAAGCTGGGGTACGAGTCATGCAGGTCAGTCCTGATGGCCAGCACTTGGCTTCAGGCGACCGAAGTGGAAATCTGAGGTAAGTGGGCTCTGGTGGTTGTCTAGCGTACACCTCCCAGCTCGGGCTTGGGTACTCAGGATGGTAGGGAAGAGCTCTACCACCAGATACCCATTGGGAATAAGGGCTATGAGTAGCAATCCTGTAACTAGCCACCCCTGGGAACTTAAGTGAGGAAATATCTTCCAGAAAGGCTGAGGTGATGATAGCTACTGGGACCTCAGCAGTTGGGACATGTGAACTTTGCCCACAGAGTAAACAGGCAAATTTCTATGACACTTTACCAGCCATTTGGTACCGCTGCTGAAC
>NW_006431909.1:475429-477612 GCF_000325575.1 Pteropus alecto | reverse complement strand
TCAGAGAAGATGCCAGCTGGAGCTTGTGGGGGTCCTGGAGACACTGGGAGAGGGGCTATGAAGATGGGCCATTTGAGGGCTCGGTTCACACTGCAGAGGATTTTCAAGATGTTACTGGCTCAATAGATGCTGACAAAATATGAGCCCCTGTCACAGGGACCAAGTTTAAGCTGATAAATGATACCTGTAACCACCTGGGTGCTGGGGCCATTGAGGGATGAAAGGGACCGGGAGGAACTGAATAGCATGTCCCCCAAAAAATGGCAGCTACCATACAGCACCAGGAGTACAGGCTTCAAGATGTATGTGTGTTCCCAGTGTCCAAGCAGAACAGAAAGTTCAGGGGTTCTTTTCTCTGAAATTCTATGATTTTTAAATGCTGGCAACTTTTTAAATATCAATCATTGTATGAGGCAAGCCAAATATGTCAGTGGGCTGCTCACATCGACAGCATTCTGCCATGAATGGTGGAAACAGTAACAAGAGCTATGTGGGCATAGCACTCTTCCCCCCGCAGCTGGCTGCTGGCCTGATACCATGTATACCAACCAATTTAGTCCTCTCGCTGATCCTCCAATGTAAGTGCTATTATCAGCTCCATTTTCAGATGGGGTGAGTGAGGCAAGAGAAGCGAAGTGGCTAGGCTAAGATCACAGGTAGAAAGTAGAGGAACTGGAACAATTGTCTCTTATTTCAACCCTGAATGACCTGTCAATTGTTTGATTTCATTTGGAGAGAACGAGGAAAATCTAGACTTGAGACTCTTTTAAGAGTGAGAGATTGGAACCAAATGTTCTCACCCATAGGTCCTATCCTTGAATATGACCTCTGACTCCTGGCCCCTGCCCCACCGTCAGGGATCACTTCTGATACAGCTCTGCCCTTATCCTTGTTCTTCAGAGAATTGTCCTAGATCTGACCCATGGAACCACAAGGGGCTGTGTGCTCACTGAGGTCCTCCCAGGCTTGGCACTGCTTCCTTTAAGATGGCAGGTGTCCAGATAAGTGCGGTTGGGCATCTCTAGACTATTTGGCCAAGGCAGGGGGTTCCCCATATCGCCCACCTGGCAATGGCAGAGTGCCTGGAGTAGGAGCAAGGGTAGGAGGGCCCTCCGAGCAGGGCACAGCAGGCAGTGTATGTCTCCCAGGATCCATGAGCTGCACTTCATGGATGAGGTGGTCAAGATGGAGGCCCACGATGCTGAGGTGCTATGCCTGGAGTACTCCAAGCCTGAGACAGGTGAGCGTGCCCCAGGGTGGCAGCAGGAAGGCAGTGACCTCCTGGCATAGCCACAGAAAGGGGAAATTGGTGTCTGTAAATATCAGCTGAAAGTCCTGTGTTTAGTAGGGGCCCCTGTCTTTGGCCTTGGGGCCAGGGTGACTAGGACTCTAGAAAGCAAGACATCGTCAAGCAGGACTCAGCTAGCTTACCCTGATGCCCACGGCCCTGAGCAGTACTCGAGTCACAGAGATGAATGTCGAATGAGCAAATATATGAATGAGTTCACCCTCTGCTGGAGGCGATAGACAGTTAAACATCTTATTTTGAAAAGTTTAATACCTACAGAAAAATTGCAAGAATGTTATAATGAATACCTGTGTGCTGTTCACCCAGACTCCTATTTTTTTCTTTTAAATCCTGTCTGACTCTTTGACTGTATCGTGACTATCTGCTTCCCCCTCTCCATTTCTCTCTCTGTGTTTGAGTGGGTACATATACACACATATAATAAAATAATAGCGTATACATTATTTCTTCTTTTGCTGAACTATTTGAGAATAATTTACAGGCATGATGCCCATTCACCCTTAAATGCTTCTGTGAGCATTTCCCAGGAACGAGGACATCCATTTATGTGCCCACAATGCTTATCAAATGCGGGAATTTCACTTTGATGCTATATTGTCATCTGTCTTATGGTCCTTATTCCCATTTTGCCAGTTATCCCAATACTGTCTTTTATAGCACCTTTGTTTTTCCAATCCAGAGTCACGCTTTAGTGGTCTTGGCTCTTTTGCCACTTTTATTCTGGAACATTTCTATAGACTTAATTTGTCTTTATGACTTTGGCTTTCTGCAGAGCATAGACCAGTCATTTTATTTGATCTTCCTTCTGTTTGGGTTTGTCTGTTTGTTTTCCTCATAATTTGATTCTGATGATACACTCAGCAGTAACGTAGGC
>NW_006431909.1:474422-475397 GCF_000325575.1 Pteropus alecto | reverse complement strand
ATAAAGTAGGCAGAGTTATGTCCTCCTATGGTAATAATCTTTCCCATGCTTTTTTTTCTTCTTCCTGCCCCTGAACCCTCTGTCCCACCAAATTTTCTTTAAATCTCTTTTTACTCAGTACACCTTTCTTGAGCTCCCCTCCACCTCAGGTCATATGTTAGGCCTCAGACATACCAGGTGACCAGAGTAGGCCCTGTCTGAGGGGGCCAGCAGGGAAGGCCTAGTGGCAGAAAGAAGTGTGGCAGCAGGTAGGTAGTCAGTAGGGCCTGGACAAGACCTATGAAGCCAGAGCTTAGAGAGTGAGGGGATACTGTTTCCAGGAGGCTGAGAAGTTGGCAGGGCTTCACATGGCATGCCAAGGAGTTGGACTTGGTAGGAAGGAGTGTTGGGCTCTACTACAATGTCTGCTGTGGGCATGAGTGGAGGAGTGTCCATATGTTGTTGAAGATTCATCCTCCTTGAACTGGTAGCATGGGATACAAAATGCCAGGATTTGGGGGCCCTGGAGAAAGACCACACAGAACTGAGGGCATGGCCTCCTTCTGGGTTTGGGGCAAGTTAGCAGCAGTTATAGAACCAAAATCCCCTTCTTCAAGGCCTGGAAAGCCCGGTCATGCTTCTCTCTGGGAGGCCAAGGCATTAAGCAGCCTCCTGGGAACCCAGGCCACCCTCTCCACTCACAGGGCTGACCTTGCTGGCCTCAGCCAGTCGAGACCGACTGATCCATGTGCTGAACGTGGAGAAGAACTACAACCTGGAGCAGACCTTGGATGACCACTCCTCCTCCATCACGGCCATCAAGTTTGCGGGTGAGCCCCTTCCTGCTCCCAGCACCTCATTAGATGCGCTCCTTTGGCTGCAAGTAACAGCAAAGACTCCCTTTACCTTAAACAAAATAAAGGGAAAAGCAAGCTCTGGATTTAGGCACAGCTGGATCCCAAGGTTGAATTTTTTCATTAAATTATTAGTTCTCTT
>NW_006431909.1:469212-474384 GCF_000325575.1 Pteropus alecto | reverse complement strand
TAGCTGTGCCTTTCTCTGGAGGGTAGGATCTCAGTTGTCGCTGGGCCACTGGAAAGAGGTTTCCCCTCTTCTTATCCATTTTGGCAGAAATTAGAAGCTGATTTTCGTTTTGCTGGCTTGAGGCACCTGCCCTTTCCAGAACAGTTATCAGTGCCAGGGTTTTGGGGTGTTTCCTTGGGCCAGGTCTGACTTATGTGCCAAGACCTCACCTACCTTTACTCCTAATCCAGGAAGACTGGCATTAGGTGAGTGCTGGTTCCCTAAAAGAAATCAGGATATCAATCTTGTGAGAGAGCAGGATGGGCACTGGCGACCTTGGCAGAAAGAAAAGTGACGATTGCTAGAGGCTGATTCTGTGCTGGGGATCATCCTTGCACCATCTCAGCAGCTTGCCCCTTCCTCGCCCCATTTTACAGCCACAGTCACAGCTGGTAGGCATAGGCCTAGGATCTTGCCTAAGGCTGCCCTTTTCAAAGCCCTCGCTCAACCAAGAAATCAAAGGGATTCCTCAAAGACTGAAAAGATTCAGTATGGAGATCCCTGGCCCTAAGAGATTAGATTTCAAGAGGTGGAGAGGCAGGCCCCGTGGGGTATAACTGATCAGAGCCAGGAATGTGTTCAAAACTATATTGAAGAATAATATGTTCATGGGGAGAATACATTTATGCCCTCTATCAAAGTTCTTGACTATGAAGTGTTTTTTACATATAATCTTGTGACAGAACATATTAATGTCCTGGGATTCTCCCTACTTCATGCCCTGCTTCTCTTTAGCTAAGGTGATAGGGAGCCCGGCGAAAACAAGTTAACGGTGGTTGATGTGTCTTGACGAAGTCCTAACAAGAGTTCATCAGCTAAAACGTCTCAGATGTTAAAAACCTGTTCATTCTATGGACTAGAATAAATCACTAAATCTAGCAGTTTGGCCAGCAATGACCTCACCTTTAATGAATGGTCTAGATCCAAGAGAGGTGATGACTGGCCCAGGGAGTCTGTCCGTAAGGCCACCTTCTGAGGGGTGTGGGCCTTCATTAGAGCCTCAGCTGGTGTGAGGAGACACAGCTCCTAGACCCAGCTCCTGAGTGCCCTGCTCTGCCGGGCTGGTCCCCCTGGAGGTTATGCTCAAAACACTGATAGTGAGTATAAACTGGGCACCAGCCAGTTTGAACCCATCTGAAGCTACCCTGCTAAAGAAGAATTCAGTCTTTTAACTCTTTACTGTGAAACGTATGTCCAAACAAGTGACTACAATACGGTTTACAGACATGCACCATATAATGACGGTTCAGTCAATGACAGGCCACATATACGAAGGAGGTCCCATAAGATTATAATGGAGGTGAAAAATTCCTATCGCCTAGTAACATCATACCCTATATAATGTCATAGTGCAACATATGTCACAGTACTCACATGTTTGTGGTGACCCTGCTGTAAACAAACCTACTGCGCTGCCAGTCAGATAAAAGTAAAGCACATACAATTAATGTACAGTACATAATACTTGATAATACTAATAAATGACTGTTATGGTTTATATATTTGCACTATACTTTTAATTTATTTTAGAGTACACTTTGTACTTATTTAAAAAAATTGCTGTGAGACAGTATGCTGCGTTAGGCCGGCAGTGGCCTCATGCATCATTTTCTTTAGTGCTTGATTTAATCTCCTGTTGTTTTGTGCAGTAACTTGCTGTACAGGCTTGTAGCTTGGGAACAATAGGCCAAACCACAGAGCCTAGGTGTGTAGTAGGCTGTACCATCTAGGTTTATTTAAGTAAACTCTGCGAGGTTTTCACAACGACAAAATTGCCTAATAACGCATTTCTCAGAACGAATTCCTGTCATTAAGTGGCACATATAATACAATGTAATCCACATCGGAGTTCATAGTCGACAGATGTGAACACACACACCCATTGTTTATAGCCAGCAACTGTTCTGATTATTCATGGTCCTAACATTGTTGTTTGGATCCACCACCCAAGGTTAAGAAGCAGAGTATAACCGGTAACTTGCAGACCTGCTCTGGGTCCCTCCCGCATATAGGGCTCACTCCCTTCTGTGAGCCAGTGACTCTTGCTTGAGTAACATCTTAACTTGTATGTCAGGCCTGAGCTCTCTCAAATGTCTGTTACGAAGGAGCAGCATCTGTTGCACCAAGGCTCCAAGTGTTTACTCTGTCTTTTAATCCTCATCACAGCTCTGTGATGTATTTGTGCTGTTGTTATTCTGTAAAGAAAGGAGGGTAAAAGCAAAGTCATTTATAGTGCTTACCATGTGGCAGCCACTGTTCCAGGAGCTTCACACAGCTTCTTGGCTGTTATAGACCCATTGCACAGACAGGAAGCTGAGGTTTGGAGAGGAAGCCGAGTTCAGAGCACATTGTTTAAGCAAAGAATGCCTGGCTTCAGTCCTGGCCCTGTCCTGACTCTCTGCGTGCCCTGGGACACGGACTACGTGACTCTGAGCCCCTGGGTCACACTTGTGCAATGGAATGGCTAGTGAGCATTCAGGGTAGTACAGTGTAGCACAGGGTCTGGCCTGAGGTATGTGTGAATGTTCTGGTTGTTTTTGATAGTACGAGCCTCCTAGTGGTCTGCCTGTTTTAGATATGGTGTCTTTTCTTTGTCCTGTCATTTGTTTCCCTATCTGCCCTTGCTCTGCAAAGGCCTCCCTATAACTGCTCCATCTGCACCCCCTCACACACACAGCTCACACCTTACAGAGTCCTACCTGTATCCAGCACCCATCTCACCTCTGGGAAGCCCTCCTTGACCCCCAGCAGAGTTCCCTTGCAGTGGAGTTCCCTGGCTCAGATCCCTGGTCCCACTCAGGCCCAGTGGTGGCCCATCCTTGCCTGACACACCGCCTCCTCCTCTTCCAGGCAACAGAGACATCCAGATGATCAGCTGTGGGGCCGACAAGAGCATCTATTTCCGCAGTGCCCAGCGGGTAGAGTGGAATGGTCTCCTTTGGGGTTGGGGTGGGGGCTTGTCAGGGTTGTCCTCTGAAGCCCTGCCTGCCCTGCCAGGCCTCAGATGGGCTCCACTTTGTTCGTACCCACCATGTGGCAGAGAAGACCACCTTGTATGACATGGACATTGACATCACCCAGAAGTACGTGGCTGTGGCCTGTCAGGACCGCAATGTGAGGTGAGGAGCTGCCCTGGGCCCTGGGACAGTCGGCCTGGCCTGGACTGCTTTCTGAGTGGCATCTGTATGGACCTAATTGAGTCTGTTTTCTTGTGAGCTGTCTGCTTTCCTTCCCCCCTGCTCATATGGTCCCTGAGAAGCTGAGTGGGGTGGAGAAACAGTGAGCATTTCTTAGGAGCTGGGCTTACCCAGGCCTAGCCTCCAGATCAGCAGAGGGTTCCAAGCTCTCCAGAAACCTATGTGGCGTGACTGAGAGGTGCCGAAGTGGCTCATAAACTTATTCATTCATCTACATTCTCCAAGCACCTGTCTGGGATGGACAGTGCAGGAGTCACAGCAGTGAGCAGAGCAGTGCTGTGCCCTGCCTCACAGTCCAGTGGAGGAGAGACTGACACTTCACCAAATAGTGATGGCGTGGAGTAGTCAGAGCTGGGATGAGGGGAGCCTAGGGAATTTGGGGTCCTGGAGAGACACCCAGCCCCACCTGGGAATCACGCAGGGCTTGATGGAAGGAACATCTAAACTGAGACGGGGAAGAACATGGAGTGAGCCAGAGGAGGGAAGGAATGTGCAGAAAGCAGAGCATGTGCTAAGATGTTCTTCTCCTTCATCTGCTCACTCAAATTGGGTGCCAGGCACTCGGCTTGCTCTGTGGTGAGGGAGATGGACATTAACTCAATGGGCACGCCAATGCATAATGTCTATGACCTCAGCCTGAGATGGGGTTTTAGTCCAGGCATCGGACACAGGATAAGAGGTGACAGGGTTTCCAGGAGAGAGAAGGGAGTGGGTGGGCAGGTCCATGTTGGCCCTGTTCTTCCCCCATGCCCCCAGAGTCTACAACACCGTGAATGGGAAGCAGAAGAAATGCTACAAGGGCTCCCAGGGTGACGAAGGGTCCCTGCTGAAGGTGAGGAGCTGGGGCCCCCAGGGTGAAAACTGTACACAGACCCCACATGTGTATAGGCACAAGGCTCCCATGTGTCTGCTGCCCCGATGGGCCATCTGAGACCTGTGTCCTTCTTGGCACCTGATCAGAGGATCACATGCTGGCCTGCACCCACTCTGGACTGGCTGACTAAAGATGCCAGGGAGCTGGGGGCGAACCAGAATGCTTCACCTTTATTTACTTAGCCCTTTCCCAAGTTGGGCCATTTTAAGTGGTTTTTGTTTTGAGGCATCAGAGTATGGTGGGAAGAATCAGAGAGGCCAGGACTCCCTCGCCAGGCTTGTCCCCTGCCTATGTTGTCTCAGAGCCTCTGGATTAGTTAGGAGTCCAGGCTCCAGGGTCAGACTTCCTCACAGCTCTGCCTCTGGCTGACCATGACCTTGGATAAGCATCATCTCCTCTCAAACTGGTCTTATCTGTAAAATGCAAATAGAAAGAGCCTCTGTCATAGGGTTGTTCTGTGGAGGAAATAGTTATATACGTATAGTGCTTATTAGCACAGGGCCCAGCTGCCATCATTACTTTGTTGTGGTTGTTAATTTCTTTACCTGTGAAATGGGATCAGGAGTTCCTACCCTACCAGGGCATGTTGTGAGGGCTGTCTGGGACGAGTCCACGTGCCAGGCATCCAGCACAAGGGTGATCTTCAGTCAGTGGGGGCTGTGACATTTCCCAGGCCTCATGATAAGGAAGAAGCAGGCAGTCCAAGTATCACTTGCGCCTTCTTCTTCGCAGGTCCACGTGGACCCCTCGGGCACCTTCCTGGCCACAAGCTGCTCTGACAAAAGCATCTCGGTGATTGACTTTTACTCTGGCGAGTGCATCGCCAAGATGTTTGGCCATTCTGGTGGGTGTGCCTCCCTGCTTAGGACATCTCCCCACCTGCTCTCCCACAGCCTTCTGTCTCAGAAGGTCAGCACAGCTTCTCTGTTCTGCTCCTAGAAATCGTCACTGGCATGAAGTTCACCTATGATTGTCGTCACTTGATCACAGTATCTGGAGACAGGTGGGAAAGGCCTGGAAGCTGCCTCTGACTGGCCTCCCTCTGGGAGTGGGTGGGAACTA